>NC_062278.1:104812857-105112857 GCF_902655055.1 Lutra lutra
TCCATAACCCCACCCCCCTCTCCCAACCCCCTCCCCCCATCAACCCTCAGTTTGTTTTGTGAGATTAAGAGTCACTTATGGGGGCGCCTGGGTGGCTCAGTGGGTTGGGCCGCTGCCTTCGGCTCAGGTCATGATCTCAGGGTCCTGGGATCGAGCCCCGCATTGGGCTCTCTGCTCAGCAGGGAGCCTGCTTCCTCCTCTCTCTCTGCCTGCCTCTCTGCCTGCTTGTGATCTCTCTCTGTCAAATAAATAAATAAAATCTTTAAAAAAAAAAAAAGAGTCACTTATGGTTTGTCTCCCTCCCAATCCCATCTTGTTTCATTTACTCTTCTCCTACCCCCTCACCCCCCATGTTGCATCTCCTCTCCCTCATATCAGGGAGATCATATGATAGTTGTCTTTCTCCGATTGACTTATTTCGCTAAGCATGATACCCTCTAGTTCCATCCACATCGTCGCAAATGGCAAGATTTCATTTCTTTTGATGGCTGCATAGTATTCCATTGTGTATATATACCACATCTTCTTTATCCATTCGTCTGTAGATGGACATCTAGGTTCTTTCCATAGTTTGGCTATTGTAGACATTGCTGCTATAAACATTCGGGTGCACGTGCCCCTTCGGATCACTACGTTTGTATCTTTAGGGTAAATACCCAGCAGTGCAATTGCAGGGTCATAGGGTAGTTCTATTTTCAACATTTTGAGGAACCTCCATGCTGTTTTCCAGAGTGGTTGCACCAGCTTGCATTCCCACCAACAGTGTAGGAGGGTTCCCCTTTCTCCGCATCCTCGCCAGCATCTGTCATTTCCTGACTTGTTAATTTTAGCCATCCTGACTGGTGTGAGGTGATATCTCATTGTGGTTTTGATTTGTATTTCCCTGATGCCGAGAGATATGGAGCACTTTTTCATGTGTCTGTTGGCCATCTGGATGTCTTCTTTGCAGAAATGTCTGTGCATGTCCTCTGCCCATTTCTTGATTGGATTATTTGTTCTTTGGGTGTTGAGTTTGCTAAGTTCTTTATAGATTTTGGACACTAGCCCTTTATCTGATATGTCGTTTGCAAATATCTTCTCCCATTCTGTCAGTTGTCTTTTGGTTTTGTTCACTGTTTCCTTTGCTGTGCAAAAGCTTTTGATCTTGATGAAGTCCCAGTAGTTCATTTTTGCCCTTGCTTCCCTTGCCTTTGGTGATGTTCCTAGGAAGATGTTGCTGCGGCTGAGGTCGAAGAGGTTGCTGCCTGTGTTCTCCTCGAGGATTTTGATGGATTCCTTTCTCACATTGAGATCCTTCATCCATTTTGAGTCTATTTTTGTGTGTGGTGTAAGGAAATGATCAACTTTCATTTTTCTGCATGTGGCTGTCCAATTTTCCCAACACCATTTATTGAAGAGGCTGTCTTTTTTCCATTGGACATTCTTTCCTGCTTTGTCGAAGATGAGTTGACCATAGAGTTGAGGGTCCATTTCTGGGCTCTCTATTCTGTTCCATTGATCTATGTGTCTGTTTTTGTGCCATTACCATGCTGTCTTGATGATGACAGCTTTGTAATAGAGCTTGAAGTCCGGAATTGTGATGCCACCAACCTTGGCTTTCTTTTTCAATATTCCTTTGGCTATACGAGGTCTTTTCTGGTTCCATATGAATTTTAGGATTATTTGTTCCATTTCTTTGAAAAAAATGGATGGTACTTTGATAGGAATTGCATTAAATGTGTAGATTGCTTTAGGTAGCATAGACATTTTCACAATATTTATTCTTCCAATCCAGGAGCATGGAACATTTTTCCATTTCTTTGTGTCTTCCTCAATTTCTTTCATGAGTACTTTATAGTTTTCTGAGTATAGATTCTTAGTCTCTTTGGTTAGGTTTATTCCTAGGTATCTTATAGTTTTGGGTGCAATTGTAAATGGGATGGACTCCTTAATTTCTCTTTCTTCTGTCTTGTTGTTGGTGTAGAGAAATGCAACTGATTTCTGTGCATTGATTTTATATCCTGACACTTTACTGAATTCCTGTACAAGTTCTAGCAGTTTTGGAGTGGAGTCTTTTGGGTTTTCCACATAGAGTATCATATCGTCTGCGAAGAGTGATAGTTTGACTTCTTCTTTGCCGATTTGGATGCCTTTAATTTCCTTTTGTTGTCTGCTTGCTGAGGCTAGGACTTCTAGTACTATGTTGAATAGCAGTAGTGATAATGGACATCCCTGCCGTGTTCCTGACCTTAGTGGAAAAGCTTTCAGTTTTTCTCCATTGGAAATGATATTTGCGGTGGGTTTTTCATAGATGGCTTTGATAATATTGAGGTATGTGCCGTCTATCCCTACACTTTGAAGAGTTTTGATCAGGAAGGGATGCTGTCCTTTGTCAAATGCTTTTTCAGCATCTATGGAGAGTATCATATGGTTCTTGTTCTTTCTTTTATTAATGTGTTGTATCACATTGATTGATTTGCGGATGTTGAACCAACCTTGCAGCCATGGAATAAATCCCACTTGGTCGTGGTGAATAATCCTTTTAATGTACTGTTGAATCCTATTGGCTAGTATTTTGGCGAGAATTTTTGCATCTGTGTTCATCAAGGATATTGGTCTGTAGTTCTCTTTTTTGTTGGGATCCTTGTCTGGTTTTGGGATCAAGGTGATGCTGGCCTCATAAAATGAGTTTGGAAGTTTTCCTTCTATTTCTATTTTTTGGAACAGTTTCAGGAGAATAGGAATTAGTTCTTCTTTAAATGTTTGGTAGAATTCCCCCGGGAAGCCGTCTGGCCCTGGGCTTTTGTTTGTTTGGAGATTTTTGATGACTGTTTCAATCTCCTTACTGCTTATGGGTCTGTTCAGGCTTTCTATTTCTTCCTGGTTCAGTTGTGGTAGTTTATATGTCTCTAGGAATGCATCCATTTCTTCCAGATTGTCAAATTTGTTGGCGTAGAGTTGCTCATAATATGTTCTTATAATTGTCTGTATTTCTTTGGTGTTCGTTGTGATCTCTCCTCTTTCATTCATGATTTTATTTATTTGGGTCCTTTCTCTTTTCTTTTTGATAAGTCTGGCCAGGGGTTTATCAATCTTATTAATTCTTTCAAAGAACCAGCTCCTAGTTTCGTTGATTTGTTCTATTGTTTTTTTTTTGTTTCTATTTCATTGATTTCTGCTCTAATCTTTATGATTTCTCTTCTCCTGCTGGGTTTAGGGTTTCTTTCTTGTTCTTTATCCAGCTCCTTTAGGTGTAGGGTTAGGTTGTGTACCTGAGACCTTTCTTGTTTCTTGAGAAAGGCTTGTACCGCTATATATTTTCCTCTCAGGACTGCCTTTATTGTGTCCCACAGATGCTGAACCGTTGTGTTTTCATTATCATTTGTTTCCATGAATTTTTTCAATTCTTCTTTAATTTCCTGGTTGACCCATTCATTCTTTAGAAGGATGCTGTTTAGTCTCCATGTATTTGGGTTCTTTCCAAATTTCCTCTTGTGATTGAGTTCTAGCTTTAGAGCATTGTGGTCTGAAAATATGCAGGGAATGATCCCAATCTTTTGATACCGGTTGAGACTTGATTTAGGACCAAGAATGTGATCTATTCTGGAGAATGTTCCATGTGCACTAGAGAAGAATGTGTATTCTGTTGCTTTGGGATGAAATGTTCTGAATAGACCTGTGATGTCCATCGGGTCCAGTGTGTCATTTAAGGCCTTGATTTCCTTGTTGATCTTTTGCTTGGATGATCTGTCCATTTCATGAGGGGAGTGTTAAAATCCCCTACTATTATTGTATTCTTGTCGATGTGTTTCTTTGATTTTGTTACTAATTGGTTTATATAGTTGGCTGCTCCCACGTTAGGGGCATAGATATTTAAAATTGTTAGATCTTCTTGTTGGACAGTTCCTTTGAGTATGATATAGTGTCCTTCCTCATCTCTTATTATAGTCTTTGGCTTAAAATCTAATTGATCTGATATAAGGATTGCCACTCCTGCTTTCTTCTGATGTCCATTAGCATGGTAAATTCCTTTCCACCCCCTCACTTTAAACCTGGAGGTGTCTTTGGGTTTAAGATGAGTTTCTTGTAGGCAACATATAGATGGGTTTTGTTTTTTTATCCATTCTGATACCCCGTGTCTTTGATTGGGGCATTTAGCCCATTAACATTCAGGGTAAGTATTGAGAGATATGAATTTAGTGCCATTGTATTGCCTGTAAGGTGACTGTTATTGTATATTGTCTCTGTTTCTTTCTGATCTACTACTTTTAGGGTCTCTCTTTGCTTAGAGGACCGCTTTCAATATTTCCTGTAGAGCTGGTTTGGTATTTGCAAATTCTTTCAGTTTTTGTTTGTCCTGGAAGCTTTTAATCTCTCCTCCGATTTTCAATGATAGCCTAGCTGGATATAGTATTCTTGGCTGCATGTTTTTCTCATTTAGTACTCTGAATATATCATGCCAGCTCTTTCTGGCCTGCCAGGTCTCTGTGGATAAGTCTGCTGCCAATCTAATATTTTTACCATTGTACGTTACAGACTTCTTTTCCCGGGCTGCTTTCAGGATCTTTTCTTTGTCACTAAGACTTGTAAATTTTACTATTAGGTGACGGGGTGTGGACCTATTCTTATTGATTTTGAGGGGGGTTCTCTGAACCTCTTGAATTTTGATGCTTGTTCCCTTTGCCATATTGGGGAAATTCTCTCCAATAATTCTCTCCAATATACCTTCTGCTCCCCTCTCTGTTTCCTCTTCTTCTGGAATCCCAATTATTCTAATGTTGTTTCGTCTTATGGTGTCACTTATCTCTCGAATTCTCCCCTCATGGTCCAGTAGCTGTTTGTCCCTCTTTTGCTCAGCTTCTTTATTCTCTGTCATTTGGTCGTCTATATCGCTAATTCTTTCTTCTGCCTCATTTATCCTAGCAGTGAGAGCCTCCATTTTTGATTGCACCTCATTAATAGCTTTTTTGATTTCAACTTGGTTCGATTTTAGTTCTTTTATTTCTCCAGAAAGGGCTTTTATATCTCCCGAGAGGGTTGCTTTAATATCTTCCATGCCTTTTTCAAGCCCGGCTAGAACCTTGAGAATCGTCATTCTGAACTCTAGATCTGACATATTACCAATGTCTGTATTGATTAGGTCCCTAGCCTGTGGTACTGCCTCTTGTTCTTTTTTTTTGTTGTGAATTTTTCCGCCTTGTCATTTTGTCCAGATAAGAGTTTATGAAGGAGCAAGTAAAATACTAAAAGGGTGGCAACAACCCCAGGAAAATATGCTTTAGCCAAATCAGAAGAGATCCCAAATCGTGAGGGGGGAGAAAGGGGATAAAAAGGAGTTCAGAAAGAAAGAAAAAAAAAAAAGAAACTATTAAAAAAAAGAAAGCCGATAAAGAAAAAATATAAAAAGAAGAAAATATATATATATATTAGATAAACTATTTAAAAAACGTTAAAAAAGAAAACGGTAAAAGTTAAAAAAAATTTAGCAGAAGAAGAGAAAAAGAAAAAAAAATTGAAAAAGAAAAAAAAATTAAATTAACTGCAAGGCTAAAAAATCATGGGGAGAAAGCCATGAGTTCCGTGCTTTGCTTTCTTCTCCTCTGGAATTCTGCCGCTCTCCTTGGTATTGAAACAGCATTCCTCGGTAAGTGAACTTGGTCCTGGCTGGGTTTCCCGTTGATCTTCTGGGGGAGGGGCCTGTTGTAGTGATTCTCAAGCGTCTTTGCCCCAGGCGGAGTTGCACCGCCCTTACCCAGGGCTGTGCTGAGTAGCCAAGTAATCCGCTCGGGTTTGCTTTCGGGAGCTTTTGTTCCCTGAGCGCTTTCCGTAGAGTTCTGGAGGACGGGAGTGAAGATGGCGGCCTCCCGGTCTCCGGCCCAGAGGAGCCGAGAGCCCGGGGCCCCACTCCTCAGTGCGCCCTCAGAGAACAGCGCCCAATGACTCCCGTCACCCTGGCCTCCGGCCGCGCTCCGAGCTGACCGAGCCTGCGACCGGTTCAAGGCAACCCCGAGCTGAGAGTCACTCCTCGGCTCTGTCTCTGTAGCCGGCTTCCCGTTCTAATACCGGTAAGCTCTGCGACACTCAGACACCCCCGATCCTTCTGCGACCCTGCGGGACCTGAGGCCACGCTGACCCCGCCTGGGCTTCCAGTTAAGCCTCTGGAGCGATGTCCCTCAGCGGAACAGACTTTTAAAAGTCCTGATTTTGCTCCGTTGCTCCGCCGCTCGCCGGGAGCCGGCCCCTCCCCCCGTGGTCTATCTTCCCGTCGCTTTGGATTCACTTCTCTGCCAGTCCTACCTTTCAGATAGTGGTTGATTTTCTGTTTCTAGAATTGCTGTTCTTCTTCTCTTCAATCTCCCATTAGATTTGTAGGTGTTTGCAATCTTTAGATAAGCTATTTAGCTGATCTCCCGCTACCCAAAGTAGTCTCAGCCTGCTACCTCTCCGCCATCTTGACTCCGGATCCGGATACTAATCTCTATTTTTCATTTTTAAAGTCATATTCTATCCCTTCATTGTATTTAACCTTGCTTCTTGTATATATAAAAGTTTTACTTTTTTCAAAATTTTGGGATACAGATTCTTCTAGCAGACCAAAATATACCCTAAATCTAGTGTATGGCTTTGTTGCATTCACCGACTTGATCATATTCTCTCTCTCTCTCTCTTTTTTTTTTTAATTTAATTTTTCTTCTATCCTTTTTCAACCAACTTCTTATCAATTCCTTTTCTAAAGATCTTTTTTAGTTTTCATTTTTACACTCCTATTCCATCCCTTCATTGTCTTTGCACTTATTGTTGTGTATATGTTTTTCTTTCTTTAAAATTTTGGAAGGCACTTTCCTCTACCAGAACAAAATACACCCAAAATTGAGAATAAGATTCCATTCTATTCACCAGCCTGGTCATATTCCTCTTGGGTTTTTTTTTTTTTTCCTTTTTCTCCCACCTCCAATTTTGGGTCTCTTCTGATTTGTTTAGTGAATATTTTTCTGGGGTCATTGTTATCCTTTTAGCATTTTATTCTCTTCTTCATCTATTCTTCTCTGGACAAAATGACAAGACAGAAAAACTCACCTCAAAAAAAAAAAAAGAAAGAAAGAAAAAGAAAGAAAGAACAAGAGACAGTACCAACTGCAGGGAGCTAATCAACATGGACATTAGTAAGATGTCAGAACTAGAGTTCAGAATGATGATTATAAAGGTACTAGCTGGGCTTGAAAAAAGCATAGCAGATACTAGAGAAACCCTTTCTGGAGAAATAAAATCTAACCCAGTTGAAATCAAAAAGGCTATATGAGGTGCAATAAAAAATGGAGGCTTTAACTGCTAGGATAAATGAGTTAGAAAAGAGAATTAGGGATAGAGAAGACAAAATGATGGAGAATAAAGGAGCTGAGACAAAAAAGAGACAAATAACTACTGCATCATGAGGGGAGACTTCGAGAGACAAGTGATACCATAAGACAAAACAATATTAGAATAACTGGGATCTCAGAAGAAGAAGAAAGAGGAGAGGAGCAGAAGGTATATTGGAGCAAATTAGAGCAGAGAACTTCCCTAATTTGGCAAAGGGAACATGCATCAAAATCCAGGAGGCACAGAGAACTCCCCTCAAAATCAATAAAAATAGCCCACACACCGATATCTAATAGAAAAACTTAAAGTCTCACAGACAAAGAGAAAATCCTGAAAGTAGCTTAGGACCAGAGGTCCGTAATCTACAATAGTAGAAATATTACACTGACAATAGACCTATCCACAGAGACCAGGCAAGCCAAAAAAGGAGTGGCATGATACATTCAGGGTACTAAATGAGAAAAGTATGCAGCCAAGAATACTATATCCAGGGACGCCTGGGTGGCTCAGTGGGTTAAGCCTCTGACTTCAGCTCAGGTCATGATCTCAGGGTCCTGGGATCGAGCCCTGCATCGGGCTCTCTGCTCAGCAGTGAGCCTGCTTCCCCCTCTCTCTCTGCCTGCCTCTCTGCCTACTTGTGATCTCTCTCTCTCTCTCTGTCAAAAAAAAAAAAAAAAAAAAAAAAAAAAAAAAAAAAAAAAAGAATACTATATCCAGCTAGGCTATCATTGAAAATAGAAGGAGAGATAAAAACCTTTCAGGACAAACAAAAACTAAAAGAATTTGCCAACACCAAATCAGCCTACAAGAAATACTGAAAAGGATCCTCTAAGCAAAGATAAAACCTAAAAGTATCATAGAACAGAAAGGAGCAGAGACAATATACAGTAATAGTCACCTTACATGTTAAATACAATGGCACTAAATTCATATCTTTCTATAGTTACCCTGAGTTTAAATGGGCTAAATGTCCCAATCAAAAAACACAGGGTATCAGACTGTATTAAAAAAACAAGTCCCATCGATATGCTGTCTGTAAGAAACTCATTTTATACAAAGACACCTCCAGATTTAAAATGATGGGTTGGGAAATATTTTACCCTGTTAATGGACACCAAAAGAAAGCTAGGTTGACAATCCTTATATCAGATAAATTAGATTTTAAGCCAAAGACTATAATAAGAGATGAAGAAAGATACTCTGTCATATTTAAAGGGTCTTTCCAACAAGAAGATCCAACTATTTTAAATATCTATGCCTCTAACATGGGAGCAGCCAATTATATAAACCAATTAATCACAAATCAAGGGAACACAATGACAATAATACAATTAGAGTAGGGAAGTTTAACACTCCCCTCACTGAAATGGACAGATCATCGAAGCAAAAGATCAACAAAGAAAAAAAGGCCTTAAATGGCACACTGGACCAGATGGATATCACAGATATATTCAGAACATTCCATCCCAAAAGAACAGAATACATATTCTTCTCTAGTGCACATGGAATATTCTCCAGAATAGATCATATCCTGGGTCACAAATCAGGTCTCAACCAGTACCAAAAGATTGGGATCATTCCCTGCATATTTTCAGACCACAATGCTCTAAAGCTAGAACTCAATCACAAGAGGACAGTTGGAAAGAGCTCAAATACATGGAGGCTAAAGAGCATCCTACTAAAGAATGAATGGGTCAACCAGGAAATTAAAGAATTTTAAAAATTCATGGAAACAAATGATAATGAAAACACAACTGGTCAAAATCTTTGGGATACAGCAAAGGCAGTCCCACGAGTAAATAGCAATACATAGCAATACAAGCCTTTCTCAAGAAACAAGAAAGGTCTCAAGTACACAACCTAACCCTACACCTAAAGGAGCTGGAGAAAGAACAGCAAAGAAAGCCTAAACCCAGCAGGAGAAATCATAAAGATCACACAGAAATCAAAGAAATAGAAACCAAAAGAACAGTGGAACAGATCAACAAAAGGAGGAGCTGATACTTTGAAAGAATTAATAAGATTGATAAGACCCTGGCCAGATTTATCAAAAAGAACAGACAAAGGACCCAAATAAATAAATCATGAATGAAAGAGGAGAGGTCACGACCAACACCAAAGAAATACAGTTATAAGAACATATTATGAGCACCTATACACCAGCAAATTTGACAATCTGGAAGAAGTGGATGTATTCCTAGAGACATATAAACTACCACAACTGAACTGGGATGAAATAGAAAACCTGAACAGACCCATAACCAGTAAGGAGATTGAAGCAGTCATCAGAAATCTCCCAACAAACAAGAGCCCAGGGATAGACGGCTTCCCAGGGGAATTTTACCAAGCACTGAAAGAAGAATTAATTCCTAGTCTCATGAAATTGTTCCAAAAAAATAGAAATGGAAGGAAAATTTCCAAACTCATTTTATGAGGCCAGCATCAAAACCGGACAAAGAACCCATCAAGAAGAATTACAGACCAATATCCTTGATGAACACAGATGCAAAAATCCTCACCAAAATACTAGCCAGTAGGATCCAACAGTACATTAGAAAGATTATTCACCACGACCAAGTGGGACTTATTCCTGGGCTGCAAGGTTGGTTCAACATCCGCAAATCAATCAGTGTGATACAATACTTTAGTAAAAGACAGAACAAGAACCAAATGATACTCTCAATAGACTCTGAAAAAGCATTTGAAAAAATACAGCATTCTTTCTTGATCAAAACCCTTCACAGTGTAGGGATAGAGGGTACATTCCTCAACACCATCAAAGCCATCTATGAAAAACCCAGAGCAAATATCATTCTCAATGGGGAAAAACTGAGAGCTTTCCCCTAAGGTCAGGAACACAGCAAGGATGTCCACTATCACCACTGTTATTCAACATAGTACTAGAAGTCCTAGCCTCAGCAATCAAACAACAAAAAAATAAAAGGCATCCAAATCACAAAGAAGAAGTCAAACTCTCACTCTTTGCAGATGATATGATGATACTTTATGTGGAAAACCCAAAAGACTCCACTCCAAAACTGCTAGAACTCATACTGGAATTCAGTAAAGTGTCAGGATATAAAATCAAAGCACAGAAATCAGTGGCATTTCTATACACCAACAGCATGACAGAAGAACGAGAAATTAAGGAGTCAATCCCATTTACAAGTGCACCCAAAACCTTAAGATACCTTGGAATAAATGTAACCAAAGAGGCCAAGAATCTGTACTCAGAAAACTGGAAAGTACTTATGAAAGAAATTGAGGAAGACACAAAGAAATGGAAAAACATTCCATGCTCATGGATTAGAAGAATATTGTGAAAATGTCTATGCTAGCTAGAGTTATATACACATTGAATGTAATCCCTATCAAAATACCATCAATTTTTTTCAAAGAAATGGGGCAAAAAATCCTAAAATTTATATGGAACTAGAAAATACCCTGAATAGCCAAAGGAATGTTGAAGAAAGCCAAAGTTGGTGGCATCACAATTCTGGACTTCAAGCTCTATTACAAAGCTGTAATCATCAAGACAGTATGGTACTGGTACTAAAACAGACACATAGATCAATAGAACACAAGACAGAGCCCAGAAATGGACCCATATCGACAAAGCAGAAAAGAATGTGAATGGAAAAAAGACGCTCTCCTAAACAAACGGTGTTGGGAAAATTGGACAGCCAAATGCAGAAGAATGAAACTGGACCATTTCCTTACAGTACACACAAAACAGACTCAAAATGGATGAAAGACCTAAATGTGAGAGAAATCCATCAAAATCCTTGAGGAGAGCACAGGCAGCAACCTCTTCAATCTCAGCTATAGGAACTTCTTCCTAGAAACATCCCAAAGGCTAGGGAAGCAAAGGCAAAAATGAACTATTGGGACTTCATCAAGATCAAAAGCTTTCGCACAGCAAAGGAAATAGTCAACAAAACCAAAAGATAATGGACAGAATGGGAGAACATATTTGCAAGTGACTTATCAGATAAAGGGCTAGTATCCAAAATCTATAAAGAGCTTATCAAACTCAACACCCAAAGAACAAATAACCCAATCAAGAAATGGGCAGAAGACATGAACAGACATTTCTGCAAAGAAGACATCCAAATGGCCAACAGACAAATGAAAAAGTGCTCAGTATCACTCGGCATCAGGGAAATATAAATAAAAACCACAATGAGATACCATCTCACACAAGTCAGAATGGCTAAAATTAGAGAGTCAGGAAATGGCAGGTGTTGGTGGGGATGCTGAGAAAGGGGAACCCTCCTATACTATTGGTGGGAATATAAGCTGTTGCAGCCACTATGGAAAACAGTATGGATGTTCTTCAAAAAGTTGAAAACAGGGACGCCTGGGTGGCTCAGTTGGTTAAGCAGCTGCCTTCGGCTCAGGTCATGATCCCAAGTCCTGGGATCGAGTCCCGCATCGGGCTCCTTGCTCAGCAGGGAGCCTGCTTCTCCCTCTGCCTCTGCCTGCCATTCTGTCTGCCTGCACTCGCTCTCTCTCTGACAAATAAATAAAATCTTTAAAAAAAAAAAAGTTGAAAACAGAGCTACCCTATAATCCAGTAATCATACTACTGGGTATTTACCCTAAAGGCACAAACGTAGTGATCCAAAGGGGCACATGCATCTGAATGTTTCTAACAGCAATGTCCACAATAGCCAAACTATGGAAAGAACCTAGATGTCCATCAATAGATGAATGGATAAAGATGTGGTGTATATATATATATATATATATATATATATATATATATATATACATATACATACAGTGGAATACTATGCACGCATTAAGAAAATGAAATCGCCATTTGCAACGATGTGGATGGAACTAGAGAGTATTGTTTTAAGCAAAGTAAGTCAATTAGAGAAAGAATTATTATATGATCTCTCTGATATGAGGAATTTGAGAGGCAGGGCAGGGGTTTGTTGGGGGAAGGGAGGGAAGAAATGAAACAAGATGGGATTGGGGAGGGAGAAAAACCATAAGAGACTCTTAATCTCAGGAATAAACTGAGGGTTGCTGGGGAGTGGGGAGATAGGGATAGGGTGGCTGGATAATGGGCACTGGATGGGAATGTGCTATGGTGAATGCCGTGAGTTGTGTAAGACTGATGATCAACAGAACTGTACCTCTGAAGCAAATAATATATTATATGTTAACAAAAAAATAAAAGGAAATGGGAGTTCCTCAAAAAGTTAAAAATTAGAAAATAGACTAAAAATTAAAAATAAGAATTACTATCCAATCCAGCAATTTCACTACTGGGTATTTAACCAAAGAAAGTTAAAACACTAATTCAAAATGATATGCACACCTATGTTTATTGTAGCATTATTTATAATAGTCAAATTATGGAAGCAGCCCAAATATCCATTGATAGAGGAATGGATAAAAAAAAGTGGTATATGTATACAATGTAATATTAACTTGACCATAAAAAGAATGAGATCTTGCCATTTGCAAAGACATGGGTGGAGCTAAAGAGTATTATGCTAAGCAAAATAAGTCAGCAGAGAAAGACAAATACCATATGATTTCATTCATATGTGGAATTTAAGAAATAAAACAAATGAACAAAGAAAAAAGAGATAAACTAAAAACAAAAAACAGACTCTTAAATATAGAGAACAAACTGATGTTTACCAGAGGGGAGGTAGGTGGTGGGCATGTATGAGATAAATGAAGGGGATTAAGAGTACACTTATCATATGAGCCCTGAGTAATGTATAGAATCAAAGCATTATATCATACACCTGCAACTAATATAACACTGCATGTTAATTATACTGTAATTTAAAAATAATATCAATTCAATACAAAAATAAATGAAATATAAAAATAGTTACAAAATAGAAATACCATACAATCCAGTAATTCCACTACTGGGTATTTAACCAAAGAAAATAAAAGCACTAGGGCACCTGGGTGGCTCAGTGGGTTGGGCCGCTGCCTTCGGCTCAGGTCATGATCTCAGGGTCCTGGGATCGAGTCCCACATCGGGCTCTCTGCTCAGCAAGAAGCCTGCTTCCCTCTCTCTCTCTCTCTCTCTGCCTGCCTCTCCATCTACTTGTGATCTCTGTCAAATAAAATAAAAATAAAATCTTAAAAAAAAAAAAGAAAAGAAAAGCACTAATCTGAAAATATACAAAGTGTCTTATGTTTACTGCAGTATTTTTTGCAATAGCCAAGTTATGGAAGTAACCTAAGCATCCATCCACAGATAAATGGATAAAGAAAAGTGCTATATTTATACAAGTGGAATATTATTCAGGCATTAAAAATATTATTCAGGCATTAAAAAATGAAGATCTTGCCATTTGCAACAATATTGGTGGATCTAGAGGGTATTATGCTGAGTAAAGTCAGTCAGGCAAAGAAAGACAAATAGTACATGATTTCACTTACATGAGGAATCTAAAAGAACAGAACAAATAAATAAAGCACAAACAGACCTGAAAAATACAGAGAACAAACTGATGGTTGCCAGAAAGAAGGGATGGGAGGATGGGGAAAATGGGTGAAGAGTAGCAGATACAGGCTTCTAGTCATGAAATTAATAAGTCAGAGGACAAAAGGGACAGCATAGGAAATATAGTCAATGATATTTTAATAGTGCTGTATGATGATGGTAGCTACACTTCTGGTGAACATAGCATAATTTATGGACTTGTAGAATCACTATGTCATTCACCTGAAACTAATGTAACATTGTGTGTCAAATACATCTAAATTAAAAACAAAACAAAACAAAAAAAGTTATTGGGACACCAGGATGGCTCAGTTGGTTGGGTGTCTGACTCTTTATTTTGACTCAGGTCATGATCTTGGGGTCGTGGGGTTGATGGCTCATGCTGTGTGGAGCCTGCATGGAATTCTCTCTCCCTCTCCCTCTGCCCCTCCACATGCTGTCTCTCTCTCTCTCTCCTATCTCTCTCTCTCTCTCTCACAAAAGTGGGGGGGGGAGAAGTTACAGTTCAAGTTTAGCTGTTGACTAATTTTTGTTCTACTTAAAACAAAGATGATAGGTAAAAAAATGGTTAATTTAAAAAATTCCACAAAGGAAATGTGTTCAGATCTCTGAAAGTTTGGAAAGAATAGACAAATCAGTTGTCGCATTTGTAAATTTGCAAAACATAGAGAAGAAATGCCTATCAGAGTCCAAAGATTTTGCTAAAAGGGAGTAAAATTACTAAGGAAATCAACATACCAGAATTATAGTTTAAAGACAGCTTCATATTTTTTGGCAAAATGGATTGGCTTTGGTGAAAAGAACTAGCCATATTCAGAAACTTGTTATTTTAAAGAAATATTGATTCCTTTTTTTCTCATTTTATTTCTTTTCAGTGTTCCAGAATTCATTGTTTATGCACCACACTCAGTGCTCCATGCAATATGTGCCCTCCATAATACCCACCACCAGGCTCACCCAAACTCCCACTCTCTTCCCCTCCAAAACCCTCAGTTTGTTTCTCAGAATCCACAGTCTCTTGTGGTTTGTCTCCCCCTCCAATTTCCACCAACTCACTTCTCCTTTCCATCTCCCAATATCCTCCGTGTTATTCCTTATGTTCTACAAGTAAGTGAAAACGTATGATAATTGATTGGCTCTTTCTGCTTGACTTATTTCACTCAGCATAATCTCTTCCAATCCCGTCCATGTTGATACAAAAGTTGGGTATTTATCATTTCCGATGAAGGCATATCTTTTTTATCCATTCATCCGCTGAAGGGCATCTTGGTTCTTTCCACAGTTTAGCGATTGTGGCCATTGCTGCTATGAACGGTGGGGTAGAGATGGTCCTTCTGTTCACTACATCTGAACATTGGGGTATATACCCAGTAGTGCAATTGCAGGGTCAAAGGGAAGCTCTATTTTCAAATTCTTAAGGAATCTCCACACTGTTTTCCAAAGTGGCTGGGTTTTGGGTTTTTTGTTTTGTTTTGTTTTGTTTTGTTTTTGCATTTCCACCAACAGTATAAAAGGGTTCCCCTTCCTCCACATCCTCCCCAACACATGTTGTTTAATGTCTTGTTAATTTTGGCCATTCTAACTGGTATAAGGTGATATCTCAATGTGGTTTTGAGTTGAATCTCCCTGATGGCTAATGATGATGAACATTTTTTCATGTGTCTGTTAGCCATCTGGATGTCTTCTTTGGAGAAGTGTCTGTTCATGTCTTCTGCCCATTTTTTGACATGATTATCTGTTTTTTGAGTGTTGAGTTTGAGGAGTTCTTTATAGATCTTGGATATCAGTCCTTTGTCTGTATTGTCATTTGCGAGTATCTTCTCCCATTCCATGGGTTGCCTCTTTGTTTTGTTGACTGTTTCCTTTGCTGTGCAGAAGCTTTTGGTCTTGATGAAGTCCCAAAAATTCATTTTTGCTTTTGTTTCCTTTGCCTTTGGAGACATGTCTTGAAAGAAGTTGCTGTGGCTGATGTCGAAGAGGTTACTGCCTATTTTCTCCTCTAGGATTTTGATAGATTGCTGCCTCACATTGAGGTCTTTTGTCCATTTCAAGTTTATCTTTGTGTATGGTGTAAGAGAATGGTCAAGTTTCATTCTTCTATATATAGCTGCCCAATTTTCCCAGCACCATTTATTGAAGAGACTGTCTTTTTTCCACTGTATATTTTTTCCTGCTTTGTTGAAGATTATTTGACCATAGAGTTGCGGGTCCATATCTGGGCTCTCTACTCTGTTCCACTGGTCTACATGTCTGTTTTTGTACCAGTACCATGCTGTCTTGGTGATCACAGCTTTGTAGTAAAGGTTGAATTCTGGCAATGTGATGCTCCCACTTTTCTCTTTTTCAACATTTCCTTAGCAATTCGTGTCTTTTCTGGTTCCATACAAATTTTAGGATTGTTTGTTCCAGCTCTTTGAAAAATGCTGGTGGAATTTTGATCAGGATGGCATTGAAAGTATAGATTGCTCTAGGCAGCATAGACATTTTAACAATGTTTATTCTACCCATCCATGAGCATGGAATGGTCTTCCATCTTTTTGTATCTTCTTCAATTTCTTTCATAAGTGTTCTTAGTTCCTCAAGTACAGATCCTTTACCTCTTTGGTTAGGTTTATTCCCAGGTATCTTATGGTTCTTGGTGCTATAGTAAATGGAATCAATTCTCTAATTTCCCTTTCTGTATTTTCATTGTTAGTGTATAAGAAAGCCACTGATTTCTGTATGTTGACTTTGTATCCTGCCATGTTACTGAATTGCTGTATGAGTTGTAGTAGTGTGGGTGTGGAGTCTTTTGAGTTTTCCATATAAAGTATCATGTCATCTGCAAAGAGAGAGAGTTTGACTTCTTTGCCAATCTGAATCTCTTTTATTTCTTTTTGTTGCCTGATTGCTGTTTCTGGGCCTCCTTGTCTTGTTGCAGATCTCAAAGGGAAGGCTGCCAGCTTTTTCCCATTGAGAATGATATTTACTGTGGGTTTCTCATAGATTTTATGAAGTTGAGAAATGTTCCCTCTATCCCTATATTTTGAATCATTTTAATCAGGAATGGATACTGTATCTTGTCAAATGCTTTTCCTGCATCCACTGAGAGGACCATGTGGTTCTTCATGCTTCTCTTACTGATTTGTTCTATCACCTTGATTGATTTGCGAATGTTGAACCACCCTTGCATCCCATGGATAAATCCCACCTGGTCATGGTGGATAATCTTTTTAATGTACTGTTGGATCCTATTAGCTAGGATCTTGTTGAGAATTTTAGCATACATATTCATCAGGGACATTGGTCTGAAATTCTCCTTTTTGATTAGGTCTTTGCCTGGTTTTGGGATCAAGATAATGCTGGCTTTATAAAAAGAGTCTGTAAGTTTTCCTTCTGTTTCTATTTTTTGAAAGAGCTTTAGGAGTATAGGTATTATTTCTTCTTTTAATGTTTGGTAGAATTCCCCAGGGAATCCATCAGGTCCTGGGCTCTTGTTTTTTGGGAGGTTTTTGATGACTGCTTCAATCTCGTTACTAGATATTGGCTTATTCATGTTATCTATTTCTTCCTGATTCAGTTTTGGAAGTTTATAGGTTTCCAGGAGTGCATCTATTTCAACTAGGTTGCTTAACTTATTGGCATATAACTGTTGATAATAATTTCTGATGATTGTTTCTATTTCCTTGGTGTTAGTCATGATCTCTCCCTTTTCATTCATAATTTTATTAATTTAGGTCCTCTCTCTTTTCTTTTGGATTAGTTTGGTCAATGGTTTATCGATCTTATTGATTCTTTCAAAAAAATAGCTTCTAGTTTCATTGATGTGTTCTATATATCTCTAGTTTCTATCTCATTGATCTCAGCTCTAATCTTGATTATTTCCCTTCTTGTATGTGGGCTTGGCTTAATTTTGTTGTTGATTCTCCACTTTTTTAAGGTGTAAAGAGAGCTTGTGTATTCTCGATTTTTCAATTTTTTTGAGGGAGGCTTTGATGGCTATGTGTTTCCCCCTTAAGATCACCTTTGCTATATCCCATAGGTTTTTGGACCGAAGTGTCTTCATTCTCATTGGTTTCCATGAATTGTTTAAGTTCTTCTTTGATTTCCTGGTTGATCCAAACATTCTTAAGCAAAGTTGTCTTTAGCTTACAGTGTTTGAATTCCTTCCAAACTTTTTCTTGTGGTTGAGTTTCAGTTTCAAAGCATTTTGGTCTGAGAATATGCAGGGAATAATCTCAATCTTTTGGTATCAGTTGAGCCCTAATTTGTGACCCAGTATGTGGTCTATTCTGGAGAAAGTTCCATGTGCACTCGAGAAGAATGAGTATTCTGTTGTTTTAGGGTGGAACGTTCTGTATATATCTATGAGGTCCATCTGGTCCAATGTGTCATTCAATGCTCTTGTTTCTTTATTGATTTTTTGCTTGGATGATCTATTACTGAGAGTGGTGTATTAAGATCCCCTACTATTATTGTATTTATATCAATATGATTCTTTATCTTGATTAACAGTTGTCTTATGTAGTTGGCTGCTCACATATTGGGGGCATAAATATTTACAATTGTTAGATCTTCTTGGTGGACAAACCCTTTAAGAATGACGTGGTGTCCTTATTTATCTCTAACTGAAATATTGATTCCTAATCCCTACCAATGAGTCATTTTTTTCTGATTCCTTTATTAAATTAATTATGAGATAATATCAACAGATGCAAATATTTTTATATACCTTCATTTGTAATGGTACTTAAGGCAAAATAAAAAAGTCTATCATAGAGTCTACCAGAGTTGGCAAGTATGAGTCATAATTTTGTTGAGGAGTAGATAAGCCCTGCCCAAAACTGATTTACCAAACGAAACCAAAGAGAGATTGATAGCTTGTATATTTGTGTGAACTGAAGAAAAACATTTGTGTTTGACTTTGTTTTTAGACTAGTTATAAATGTAAGAGAAATTGGAAGTTAAGTTCTTACAAAAAAGGACACATTAATGTTGGAAGTGACTCATTCAAAGACATTCACTGGCATCTTCCAGGTGCCAGGTCCCTCATGGAATTCATGGAAACTGAATGAGATAGTTGGAGGTGAGCAGAAAATTAGTTCATGGAGGAAAAAAAGAGCCTCCGTTATTGTTCTATGTTCATGACAGAAACATGGATTAATAATACTTAGTATTCAGTCCAATTTTTCACAAAGGAACACTTTATAATAAGGAAGAATTTCTTTCACCAAGTTGGACATTCCATTCTCGATAGGCGAGAGTCCTTGCAGAGAAAAGTAACCAAAATATGAGACTAGTCTCAAATTCTACCATTTTCATCAACTAAAGTTCACTGCTGACCTCTTCTCTTCAAACATTATATCAGTGTTACCCCCATGGTTGATGTGTTTGATCAGGCCAAGCAACACTCCCATCATCCAATAGCTCCATCTACTTTGCTTGTCTATTTTCTCCTCTTCAAGTATATTTCCTGAATTCAAGGGTTTTTTTCCTAATGTTATAGAAGGCTGCCAGCATGATTTCCCCTATATCTAATTCTATTCTCACCAGAGAAATTATTCCATTAACTTTTACTACTACTACTAAGAAGAAAGAGGGAGGGAAAAGAGAAAGAAGAGGAAGAGAAACACTGATTGTATATTTAACATGTTCCTGGCATTGTCTCATTTAATTTTCACCAAGATAAATTGAACTTTGCTATAATTAACTCCACTTATAAATAACAAAACTAAAGCCTTGAGAAGTTAGATACCTTGGCTGAGATTACACAGTTTGGAATTACAGGAGCAGAGTTTAAACCAGCAGTCTAATGGATCCCACATGCTTGGTCCCTCTCTTACTGCTTCCTTAGAATCAACCAATAATCTTTGAGAGAGCTGGACAAGACTCACATCAGCTGTAAATGAAATAGTTAGGATTCAATCCCTGGTCCTCCAAATACAGAACCCACCACGTAGCCACTATCTATGCTAGCTTCTAGCACCGTGTCTCCAGGTTACTGAATGTTTAAACTATCAATAGAATAACCTTTCTCTAGCTTTGTCCCACTTTGTTAACCAAACCAGAAACAAAGAATTCAGACATTAATACCAACATTATAGCTAGGATACTCAGTGATTCCTCCAAAATCCTTCCTTTCCTCAGAAGTTTTGGTTTAGGGAGTTCATTAATCCTCCCATCCCCAAAATTGGGTCAGTCAAGCTGCACCTCATCTTGTAAGAATTAGATCAGTTAATCCTGTCAACATTATCAAATCAATAGCTGTAGAATCTTAAATTTAAAAACAAACCTTTGAATTTTCTTTAACCCTTAAAACATTGTAGACTATATGGTGCAATTACTGAAAATTCTCAATCGAAATGTGTCAAGTGGGAAAACTAAATACATGGCCCCTGATTTGATAACTCTCCTCCCATATTCATCATGATTGCTTATAACAAAATGAATTTTGGAGGATAAATTCCCCCATCCTCAAAGCTTCAAAACCTTTTATCATAATATATACATTTTTTGAAGATTTTATTTATTTGACAGAGAGATCACAATTAGGCAGAGAGGCAGGCAGAGAGAGAAGGGGAAGCAGGCTCCCTGCCAAGCAGAGAGCCTTTTGTGGGGCTCGATCCCAGGACCCTGAAATCATGACCTGAGCTGAAAGCAGAGGCTAAACCCACAGAACCATCAAGGCGCCCCAAAACCTTTTATCATAAATCTTGACAATTTAACTTTAGTAGAAGTAAGAATGAGTAGGCCATAGGCATTTTGGTTAATGACAGAAATATTTCTGAATATCCTATAACCTACAAGAATTTTTATTTTTGATGTTGATGCGGCTGTGTGATAAGACACACCCAGCATTTCTTAACATATGTGTTCTCCCTTTTAAGGTCTTAATTCTATAGCCTTTTTAAATTTACATGCTTAATGAACTCTTTGGAAGCTCAGAAATCTCAGTAAGCAAAGGCCAGATCTGGAAAGATTCTGCAAATCTCATTTATATCAGAATTAGGAAGAATGCTTCCCAATATTCTCCCACATCACATTTTAATTATAGTTTAATACTATTAAATAACAAAAAAAAATTAAAAAGTTTAAAGCATACAGCATTCTCAAATTCCTTCGGGACACAGGGATATAGATGTACATGGGGTTGAGTAGGTATAAAAACTTAGGAAGTGGTGCTGCTTATGGTGAGCTACAGTGTATATAACTAGCCTAAAAAGGCATTGAAATTTAAAGTTTAAAAAATACTCTCCAGGGCACCTGGTAGCTCAGTTGGTTGAGCTACTGCCTTTGGCTCAGGTCATGATCCTGGAGTCCCAAGACTGAGTCCTATGTTGGGTTCCCTGCTCAGTGGGCAATCTGCCTCTCCCTTTGACCCTCCCCGTCTCATGGTCTCTCTCTCTCTCTCTCTCTCTCTCTCTCTCTCAAATAAACAAATAAAATCTTAAAAAAAAATTAAAAGTAAAAAGTAAAAAAACACTCTCCAGCAAAATGCATACATCTATAGGCTGAATTTGGCCCTAGGACTACTAGTTTGTGATGGCTAGTCATATTTTTAATAAGAATCCAGGACTGGATTTGATTTCTAATCAAGAATCCAGTATTGTTATTTAGTAATTAAAACTTTCTTCATTGGGGTGCCTGGGTGGTTCAGTGGGTTAAAGCCTCTGCCTTCAGCTCGGGTCGTGATCCCAGGTCCTGGAATCAAGCCCTGCATCGGGTTCTCTGCTCAGCAGAGAGGAAGCTTCCCTTCCTCTCTCTCCGCCTGCCTCTCTGCCTACTTGTGATCTCTCTCTCTGTGTCAAATAAGTAAATAAAATCTTAAAAAAAAAAAAAACTGTTAAAAAAAAAAAAAAACTTTCTTCATTAGCTGTTTTGATACAGAGCTCACAGTTGAAAGCTATTATTTCCATGTGTTCTGTTACCCTGAGTCTAACTGTTCAAATAGCTGGATCGAGTACTAAAGATGCTAAAAGGGAATAGAGAACTTTTTTCTCTCACTGCCTTCTGTGAGGACTTTCTATAAATTGTATAGGCTAAAATGTGCTCTGTCTGACCTATAAAACCTCAGGATTTGTAGCCTCTGGTAGATTTGATAAAGATTACCTGGAAGCCAAAAAAAAAAAAAAAAGTCTATGAGACTATCATCAAATGCATTACTCAGAGGAAGCTAAATACAAATGCTTCACGTTTTGGGCCAATTGTAAAGAACATATTTCTTTAAAAATGTGGGCTACTACAAGTTTTATTAGGAGGCTCTGCACAGGGATGTCTGGGTGGCTCGGTTGGTTAAGTGGGTGCCTTTGTCTTAGGTCATGAACCCAGAGTCCTGGGATCGAGTCCCACATTGGTATCCTTGTTCAGCAGGGAGCCTACTTCTCCCTCTGCCTGCTCTGCCTGCTGTTAGCCCTGTTTGTGCTCTCTCTCTCTGATAAATAAATAAATAAATTCTTTTTTTTTTTATTTAAAAAAAAGGGATGCTCTGCACAATAAATGTAGATAAGATTCAGTATTGCAAGATTTTTGGCAAACAAAGTAGAGGTATGACATGTTTCCACAGACAACAATGTGGCTTCTCTTGAATTTATAATCCTATGAGATATTCACCTTACAATTTTTAGCTCCAGAATTAGTAGTGAAATCTAGATGACGTAGCAAAGTGTTTTATATTGGTGTTCATGAGAGGTAAAAGTTTTAATATTATTAATTGTTGTTATGACTATGACTAGGCTATAATTTAAAATTCATATGACATCATTATCAATCAAAGAAAAATGTTCTTGTAACAAAATTCATCATTGGCAAGACATTTTAAAAATTTGGCTGCAGTGTTAAGATACTGGTATGGGTTTTTTGTAAGTTTATTGGTAATTTGTATTTATTTTGTAAAATGTCTATTCATATCTTTGCAAGAATTTCTTGGGTTTTTTTAAAAGATTTTATTTATTCACTTGAGAGAGAGAGCACAAGTGGGGGAAGAGGGTGGAGTGAAGAAGTAGGTGGGGGTGGCAGAGGGAGAGAGAGAAGCAGACTCCCCACTGAGCAGGGAGACTGACGCAGGGCTCCATCCCAGGACCTGGAGATCATGGGATCTCAGCTGATGGCAGACCTTTAACCATCTGAGCCATCCAGGCACCCCAAGAGTCTCTTGATTTCAATCAGTTTTAAAACAGTAATGATAACACTGCTCGTGGCTTTCTTTTTTAGCCAAACATAAAGATATAACATTAAAAATAATGCCTCCTCTGGCGCCTGGGTGGTTCAATCATTAGGCCTCTACGTTCCGCTCAGATCATGACCCCAGGGATCCTGATTGAGCCCTGCATTGGGCCCTGCATTTGGCCTCCCTGGAAGCCTGCTTCTCCCTCTCCTGCTTCCCCCGCTTGTGTTGCCTATCTCGCTGTCTCTCTCTCTCTCTCAGATAAATAAATAAAATCTTTTAAAAAATTTTAAAAAGCATCCTCTCCTTTCACTAGCCTCTCCTCACTCCAAAAATCTCTTTTCATAAGTTTCCTAGGCAAACGTGAAATATTATATATATGTATAATATAAGAAAATTTAAAATTTAAGTAAATGTAAACAAACATGAGTTCTTGTTCTTTATTATTTATCAATATACTTTGAGAGCCTTTTTCCAAACGAATACCCTAGAATTTATAGTAAACTATCAATGAACATTTCACTTGTTTCCATGTTTTTGCTATTACAATCTATGGCACATATGATTTATTTTAGTCCAAGTCTCAAGTAGAGTAGGTAGTAGAAATTTTACAGATCAGATGTTACATTTACCTCTGTTCTGTTACCTGTGTATTACCAAATTATTCTAATAGCTATGCTATATTCTAAACCCTAATGGTAGTCATGCCCAAGTTATATTATAATGAAGGATAGAAACATGACCATAAAGATAATATCACAGTAGATCAGTGTACTTGTTAAATTTATTCTCTGAATATATTACTCCATACCATTAGAATAGGGTTTAGCATGTCTTGGTACCAAAAAAAGCATAGAGATTTTACCAGTATGACAGGCATAGTTAAATTCCTGCAAAAACTTTTTTTTTTTTAAAACAAAGGACTGAAAATCTTTTGTTTACAGGAACAAAAACAAATGTCTCAACAGTTGGAAGTAGTTTGGTATTTGGCAGCTTTTTATTGTACTAGGGAGGGTAGGGACAGGGAGAGAGAGAATCTTAAGCAGCCTCCATGCTTAGCACATAGCAGGATGCAGATCAATGCAGGGCCTAATCTCACTCTGAGATCATGACCTAAGCCAAAATCAAGAGTTGGATGGTTACTTGACTAAGCCACCCAGGTGCCCCTGGTACTTGACAGCTTTTTAAAGGACACAAATCTTCATTAGAATCATGATTTGGTATATAACAGACAATATTATTGTCTTTATAGTTAAGTGATAATTGATTTTTAATAGTATTTCTGTATCAAAAAACACCACTGAGCAAAAATTTCAACAAGATACAATATTTCTAATATTTTTCTTTGTCTATTTAGGCCTGTCATTATTCCAGTAGAATAGCTCTCACTCTTCAGCAGTTTGTGAATAAATTATAATTCAATATTTTCTTCATGCAATTAATTTTATGTAATAAATATCCAGACACTCCATGAGATTTCTGGACTAAAAATATTTTATTGACATTTTTTAGTTCAATCTAATTATTTCAAGTGAAAACACCATTGTGAAAAATGCACAAAAAGCACAAAGGAAATTTTCAAGAGACCTATTAGTAAGTATCATTACTAGTATAATCACTACTTTGAGTGAAGTCACCAAATTGAAAAATATCTGAAACTATCTATAAATTTGGGGGATTTATTTTTAAGATATTAAGTAATAAATATAAGTTTTCCTAAAGTATGTTTTTTACTAATTTTTTGACACTTCCTGCCATTGTATAAATGTGTGTGTGGGGGGCATATGGCAAAATGTTCTCTCCAAATTAAAACTCATAAAAAACAATTTCAGGAGCAAGATGAAACAAAACTCAAAAAGGACAGCACAACTCAGCATCACTCAAATGGCCAAAATAGAACTACAGAAAAATCAATAATTTTGCTAATGTCTAATCATGATGAAATGGTTCTAAGTTTGCCTAATATTTTTAAGTTATTTATATTGACATTATATTCTCATAATTAAATTTTAAAGTTTATGGAGAAACATTTTGTTATATCAGAAAGGATGTTATATGGTTATAAATAAAGGTAGTACCTATGAATAGCACAATCAACTATTTTGATAATACAAGGAAGAAGAGGTACCTTGCATTCTGCACTGAGGTTTTGTTTTTGTTTTGGGGATTGGGATGATTCAATTTTTCAGGTTGGTTTTTTTTTTGTCTTATTTTGTTTTACTTCTTAGGAAAGGCACTGTACAGAAAGAAGTCTTCCTAGCTAAAATGTAGTAGTATAATTACGATACAACTGATTAACCATTTTAAGTAAGGGAAATCTTTTATTTCTAATAAACTTAAACCCCATTCTGGTTGATGGTGAATCTCAAATTTCAAAAAGCTGTTACTCTAATGTACTCACTGAATATATTTCCCTTCAGATAGATGCAATATATGGTCTATTTTATTTATTAAAATAGCAGTCCTGTATCTTACTTATATTACTTATATCCTGGATATCCCCCAGAACTTTACCCTTTCTCCTAGGCAAGTTGTAAGTCTAGGTCTTTCTCAATCTAATCTACAGTAAAGAGACCTTGTGTCCCAATTCGCCTAGGGCAATTCTGTTTTACACAATTACTGCATAATTGATAGGGTTTCCCTCCTTTTCACTTCAGAACAGTCCCAGTTTGGAAAATAAACTATATGGTCATTCACTGTAATAAAGAACACAGGAACTTCACCCATAGTCATTCTAATCTTTGCCATTGTCATGCTTTTTTTCCTAATTAAGAGCCATATTAAGAACTATTTATGGCTTTTTAATGAACCCATATCAGTTTTTAATTACTTAGCAGAAACCATCTACTTGACACTACTTAAATTTCATTCCCATTGATACAGATCTCAGATTTTTAATGTTTCCTCAATGCCTTAAAAAAAAAGCCTTGCAAAAATAGCCTCTTGATAAGAATTAAAAAGGAAAAAAAAAAAACTTGCCTTTTGAATTTATACCTAAATAATGTGATACATTTTTCTTCAGCAGTATGTAGAAACATCAACTTCATATATGTGTCTTTCAACTTAATATTGAGGGTTAATATGTGGCAGTTACTCTGCTGGGCCTCTCTTCTGGGTTGATGGTATGGAAGAAGTGGTAAGAGAGAAGAAATTTGAAATGTAGAACTTCCAGTCAAATGTAATAAAAATTCCCTTAAAATGACATTAGAGGAGACCAAGTGGACAAGTATTATCAGCAAGCTTCTGGAAGGGAAAGCCAACAGAGAAATGGTATCTCACAAAATAGCTAGAAGTTGACACCTCAGCACTGGAGGGGTTGGATAGCAAGAAACAAGCCAATTCCTCCCCCAGAATCCAAGTATGGAGGCAACAGGAAGCTATTAGACCACATGTTTCAGTAAAATGAGGAGTCACATAAAGAAAGAAAAAGAAATGGGAATCTGGAAAACAAGAAACCTGAAACAAGAGAGCAACAAAGGAAAATTTCAGGATGAGAGCTTGCACCAGGCCAAAGAATAGTCATTCAGGTTTCTGCAGAGGACAGACCTTCAGGAGGGAGTTCTACAGTGCTGAAAAGAAAAAGAACTGACAGACTGGAATTGTGTTTGAACATTTGAAAAGCTTATTAATAGACTTAGAAGATCTGAGGAAGCACTGAAAAAATAGTAAATGCCACACTGAAAATAATTGTTATAAAAATGACTATAGATTGTGGCCAAGGAACAACCAAAATAAATTAAAACTATCATAACGCTAAAACAAAACAAAACAAAACAAAAAAACCTTGGAAGAAAAGACATTAAATTAAAAAAAATAATGCAAATTATAATCAGAGTGTAAAAATATAAGTTGAACCCAATCATGTGATGAAGAAGATAAAACATGAAAAAGACTGCTTAAGTGCCAGGTAAGGAATTGCAAAACTAAACTCAAGAAGACAACGTAGATTTCCAGGTCTCCATATACAGTGACAATGAGAATGATTCCAGAGTGCCCATTTATAATTTGGATAGAGTCACACTGCAAATTTACAGTCCGTAGGTCCAACCTAGAATGTCTGACCTCCAAGAAAACACACTGAAATATGAAGTTTTTTATTCTAGTAAAATGTGTTCCTTTTAACTTGGCTAAGTGACTTTACAACCTCTAGGAACCTGCAGAATTAACTACAGGTTAGTTTGTTTAGAGGAATTGTTTAGAGGAATTTAATCTGTCCCAACTGAATTACTTGAATCTTAATTCAAAAACAATGAAAAGAAATGTTATTTTTATTTTAAAAATGCTTGAGTTTAAAGGCTTAATGAAAACCAGATTTTGTAATATATAACTTTAATCAATCAAACATTGGTTTAAAACCACAAAATTATAAGATATTTTTCCATGTCCTCAATAAATATGTATATATGTGTTTCATATTATGCTTTTTAAGAAAAATTGTCTTATTACCTTATCACTAGACTTCTTTGGCCTCAATTTCCTTGTCTTTGTGACTAATACTATCTCCCTAATAGAATTACGGAGAAAAATTAGAGGTATTATATGAAAGGTTTTTCTAATTAAAACTAAAAAGGCTAAACAAGTATAGATGTTAATCCTATTTTATAACTGTGGTATCCATATAATATGAGGCTCCTACAGAGAGCCAGTAAATTTAGTAAAGGATTTTAAAAATGAGAACTGAAAAAAAAAAAGTTAGGGATGCTATTATTTTTACCTAAAAAACAAAAATAATGAAATAATAGTTTAAGGTGCATATACAGAGGAGGGATTTGTATGCATAATATATTGAAACAGGAGTTTTAGGTGTCAGTTGAGTGCCTCTCCTCTCCTCCACTGCCCTGTATGTGACCACGTCCCCTTTCATCCAGAGACATACATTATCACAAGAATGATTTACAATGAGGGATTTCGACAGTTCAGGTTGTTCTTCAAAAAGCCTACAACAGAGCTAGCAGCCTTGAAAGTCAAGGTTTTGTTTCAACAGGTGGGCTCTTAGGAGAAAGAAAAGTGGTTTTTGAACCCCCAAAAACTAAAATCTTGATGGTTTCATTCCATAGCGCATACATTATAAACCATATAATGTGGAATAAAGAATGACAATGTAGAAACCTAGTTTTCCCACACATGTGAAAAAATATTTAAAACAAAATGAAACAAAAAAGCCTTTGGACTAAAAAGAAAGGAAGCTGCAAAGAAAGGAAATAAAGAGAACCTGAACTCAGGTATGACACCTATTGTACCCTAAGCTGAACTTCAAGTCCCTCCTGGAAGAAGGAAAGAGGAAGGAAAAGGACAAGACCCTTAACTGATGATGTATTTATTTAAAAAAAAAAAAAAAAGGAGACAAAATTCCCAAGTGTTTATGTTGACCATTTCTTAATGACTAGTTAAATTCTCTACCAACAGCAGGTATGGAGGTTTAAGAACTAAGTATAAAGGAATAAATTTCCATTTTTGCATATCCAACTTTGTAGCTATGAAATTTCTACCCACTATAATGGCACAATAATCTTACCCTTCATTTGCACTAAGACAGAACAAGAGGGGGAAAAATGTAAGCTAAATATCTAATTATTTCATATTTTTAGTTATCTATACTCCTCTAATATAAAAAGTCATGAGTTGACTATATTAAAAATTCCTTCGCTATTTTAGTCTATGGAAAATATTCATATAGAGTCATAACGCATCCCAGATATTTCTAGGCAGTATTTCTCTAAGAATATGAGATACATACTACTGGAGATAGGCAAAACAGTTTTAGATGGTATGTAAGTGTGCGTTTTTTATCTCAACATATGTCGAGAAAACACTTGTGCAACAAATTATTTCATGGACATTATTGGTTGAGACAAGACACAGATAAAGTATTTAAGTTTAGTGATAGATTCAACCTAAACAATAATAAGGAAAAATAACGTACATAAATACTACAAAAATAGACAAAGTGGTACACACAAGACTGAAGTCTGTAAAACAGTGTACTAAGGTAATGGATTGATCATATGATTTAAAAAAAAGAAAAGAAAAAGAAGGCATGGTTCAGTAGAAGAGAACTAAACTAGACTTTGAAAAGCCTGGATTGTTGTGCTAGCTTCACAAGTGTGTGGTTGCAACATCTTGTACAGGTCAGTCTTTCTGGTTCTTACTTTATCTATAAACCAAGGCAACTGAATTAGGCGACACTTATGCTTCTAATTCTAAGATTCTGTTATTTGCATGATAGTCTTTAAAGCATATTTATAGGTATCAATTTTATTTCAATATTACCACATTAATTATTTAATATTTTCTACATGCCAAATAATGTTCTGGGTGCTTGGGATGCACAAAACAGATGAAAATGTGTACAAAAATGTGTACAAAACAGATGAAAATTTTTGCCGTCTCAAGGGGCTTATATTTTAGCTCCCATCCTATAAGGAAAATATTATTTCCATTTTTTAAAATTTAAATCCAATTAATTAACATATAGTGTCTTACTAGTTTCAGAAGTAGAGTTTAGTGATTTGTGAGTTGTATATAACACCCAGTACTCATTACATTAAGTTCCCCCCTTAGTGCCCATCACCCAATTACCCCATCCCCCCAACTCAATATTATTTCCATTTTACTTGGGAAGAAGTTTAAGGTCAGATGTCGGCAACTTCCCTAGACAAGTTAGCAGGAAATCGAGTTAAGATTCAGACTCCAGACTTCGAATTCATAGACTGTGTTCTCTCTATACACTGTAAAGAACATAATTCAATAGGAAAACAACTTTAAGAAAAATAAAATCTGCTGCTAACTGAGATGGCTATTAGATAATGTTATCATATGTTCTTATTTGGGGGTCTTTGATGATGTTAATCTTTTTTTTTTTTTTTTAAAGAAATGAAAACCCTGATGGTACTAAATAAGGAATAGGTCTTATGAAACAGATGGTTTAGCAGATGGCAGATTGCTCCTTTTCTTCTTGGCACCCCTTGCTGAAAAAATGTGATATGCAGGATGGTTAGGTATGTTTGACTTCTTGGGTCTTAACTAGTATATATTTCTGGAATAGATGCTGCTTCATTATCCTGAGCTCAACAAATTCACAAGTACAGTCTGTAGCATTTCCTTTTCTGCCACTCTTCTCATATTGTGTCCAGTTTTATCAACTCTAGTTAAAATACTTTACATTAAAATATGATCTAAAATGAGTAAAGAGTTTCAGGATGAGTAACCAAAATTATTAGAAGCCCCCAGTTTTTCCCAATAAGATGTATAGCAACTGCAATGTTTGGGCAAGTCAGTATTGCATTAAATACATCTTCCAAGCAACAGAATTTATTAGGCAAAAACAATGTGCAGGCCACTGGGAGATACAGGGATGATAAGATGTGATCTTGGTCTTCAGGGATTTGTGGCATAGGACAAATCACTACAATGCAAGGCAGACAGTGATAATTGCTATAAGGCTAGGTCAAGGAAAGAGTTTGGGAATTCAGAGGAAGGAGAAATCATTTCCTCTTGGCTGGACTGGGATGCACCACAGTAGAATTAGAGTAAAAGCACTTGCTAAGGTCAGACTTTGTAGGATGATGAGGAATCCTGCAACTAGAAATAATAGGGAGGACTTTTCAAATAGCATGTCCTTAAGTGCAGAGGTGGGAATGCTTACAGAAAAGTTTTTAACTTCGACTAGAGCATATAAGATATATGAAGGAACTAGATTGTGATTGATTTGCCTAGCAAATCAAGGCAAGCTATCTGAACTTAGATCACATTATAATACAAAATTATTGAAGGATTTTGCGCAAGAAGATGACATGATCCATGCTTTGTTTTAGCAACATTAGTCCTCAGGGGGTAGGTTGGATGAAAAGAAACAGAAGGCAGTGAGACCATTTAGGAGGTTCTTGTTACACACCAAAGAAAAGATGAGGATCTGAAGTAGATCTGGTACTTGTTAGAGAAAGAAGAAGAAGAAGAGAAGGAGAGATATTGAGGAGATATTCACTATTATTTCCACCACGAAGAGAGGAAAGGCTGTGCCTTTTGTAATGACTGAAAACCAAGACTTGATCAAGGTTGCTAAGAGACATTAAGTAAGTAAATCACTAAGGTAGGAGCCCTAGGGTTGATGAGACTACTTTCCCCTAATTTTATAAATTGCTAGAGAATGTTTATATTTAATATATACATCCAAATGATTTAAGGATCTCCTGAGCATTGAATTATTATTTAAGCACAACCTAAATGGTAAAAACCTAAAGCAGAATTCAAAATTAACTTTTTAAAAAATATTTCATATTATGTAATGTAAGGTGCCCTCTAATTCTTCACTGTGATTATTTATGAGCATGCAGTATCATAAAAAGCAGGTATTATTAAATATTAATACATTTGCCTCTAACCAATCTTCTATCGAACATTAATATAAATATGTTAAAACAAAGTTGAATTTCTTATAGTATGTTTCGTCCAAGGTTTTTTTTTTTTAATTTTAAAACAAATCTCTATCTTTTAGAACTAAACGTATCTGAGATGTTCTGAGATCTGACACAAAACCATGAAACAAATCCAGGTTAAGTTCTTCTGAGTGAGACAAAAAAGAGAAGAGTGGTCTGCTATTGCTTAGAGCCTATAAAAGAGTTCAACAGCTCAAAGCTACCAAAGGCTCAAAGCTACTAAATCATGGTCCAGTCAATCCCAAACATTTTAATCTACCACAGAGCAGAGACTATTTTTTCCAACCCTGAACTTCAACCACATGAAATAATGTTACATAATACTGTAGGTTCTAGCCAAAAACAATTATTATTCACTTTTCTTGGGACACCCTCCTGAACTCCCCATAAATCCTTTTCACATCTTCACTGACATGTACTCTTTCTTAACTCTAAGCCTCCATGGCACTCTATCTGAGCTACATTTTCAGGTTTGCTATTTTCTTAGTTTTAAATATTATTTTAAGTGTAGGTCCCCTACAATACTGTCAATTCCCTGAGGGCAGAGTCAAAATCTTGTTTTCACAGCTTTATGGTATCTAGCACTCAAATCACTCAAGAGAAGCTGGTGAAGAAATGCCTAGGCCTCCATTCTGTAAAGAGAACTCCATTATTCAAGAAAGGTGGGGAGGGAGGGAGAGAGGGAAAAGAGAAAGAGAGAGAGAAAGGAAGGATGGAGGGAGGGTGGGTGGGGAAAAGGAAGGGAAGGGAAGTAGAAAGGGATGGGAAGAGAAGTAAAGGGAGGGGGAACGGGAAGGAAATGGAAAGGGGAAGAAAGAAAAAAAGAAGATTCTTTAAAACTTACCAACCTTGCTATAGAAAATTGGGTGACATCTCCTGGGTCTCAGTATCAATTACTATCACTCAGATCTATCTCAAGCTGGACCAACATTTCTCCAGTGGGATCAGGACTGTCGTTTTCATGTTATTCTTCCTTCCTTCCTTCCTTGTCATTTTTACTCCTTCCCCTAGGTTCCCATTAGAGTTTTTAGAAGGATAATACAATATAGTCTAAGTATTTTCTTTTTCACAAATTGAAGTTGTTTTTTTTTTTAATTGATTCGTTAAAAAAAATGAGAGAGACAGAGAGAGACACAGTGAGAGAGGGAACACAAGCAGGAGGAGTGAAAGAGGGATAAGCAGGCCTCCTACAAAGCAGGGAGCCTGACTCGGGGCTTGATCCCAGGACTCTGGGATCATGACCTGAGCTGAAGGCAGATGCTTAACGACTGCATACCCAGGCACCCCTGGAGTTTTCTCTTTAGATGATCTTGTTTTGCCTTTTCCAGCCTTTATCACAATAATCTTTCCCTTATACAAAGATCTTTGCCCTCCTGGGAAGCAGTCATTATGTTTTGAACTATAAATGGAAAATAATGTTATTATATCACATTGTGGGGCTGCTGTTCAAATTGCTATTTCTTGGAAATTCAACATACACTGGGATTCTCTGTCTCTTCACAGTGGCTGTTGTGTTAATCCTGGAAAAGTGTTATGGGCTTCTATCTCATCCATTTCAAATCTATTTGTATAACACTTTATATTTAGTGTCTTGAGCCTAGTGTAATTACACTGAAATTGCCAGACAGTGTGGGTGATAGATGGACTGACACCATTTAGTTTCCTATACATGCTGATCCAAGGCCTTTAATTTCCTTGCCAGTTCCTCTGACTTTTGCCTTTGGACACATTAGGGATTAATAATAAAGAGGAACATCCTAAGTCTTCTTTACATGATGAATTTAGTGTGCACAGATAATATGTTAAAACAATAAACTGAAATTAGATATACAAAAAAAAAATTTAAGTCTGGCTGAAGCTGAGGGATTACCCAATCCAGCCTCTATTTTCCCTCATAACTCATTATATCACTAAGAAAATATTCAGGGTATAGGAAATGTCCTTCAAAGCTTGATTTATGTTACTTTCCATCTTTCAACTCAAACGGATTGATAAGACATTATTCAGTTCCACTGGACTATTAGCTTAAAATTCAAGTTATCTGTAGTATTCATACATGACAATGAGATTTTTTTTTAAAATTTAATTCTAGTATAGTTAACATATAGTGTCATATTTATTTCAGGTGTACAATATAGTGATTCAAAAAATCTATAAATTACTCACTCATCATACTAAGTGTACTCTTTTAATCCACATCATCTATTTCACTCATCCCCCCCGCAACCTCTCCTATGGTAACCATCAGTTGTTCTGTATAGTTAAGAGTCTGGTTTTTGGTTTGTCTATTTTTTTCCTTTGTTTTGTTTCTTAAATTCTGCATATGAGTGAAGTCATATAGTATTCATCTTTCTCTGACTGACTTATTTTGCTTAGCATAATGTTCTCTAGATCCAACCATGTTGTTGCAAATAGCAATATTTCATTCTTTTTCATGGCTGAGTAATATTCCATTGTACATATATACCACCCCTACCTTTAGTATCAATGGACACTTCAGCTGCTTCCATAATTCGGCTATTGTAAATAATGCTGCAATAAATGAAGGGGTGCATATCTTTTTGAATTAGTGTTTTTATTTTATTTTTTGTTAAAGATTTTATTTATTTGAGAGAGGGAGAAAGAGAACATGAGCAGGGGGGGAAGGACAGAGGGATTGGGAGAAGCAGACTCCCTGGTGAGCAGAGAGCCCAACTCAGGGCTTGATCCCAGGACTCCGGGATCATGTCCTGAGCTGAAGGCAGATGCTTAACCAACTGAGCCACCCAGGTGCCCCAAGTGTTTTTATTTTGTAGCAAAATTACTGCATCATATTTTTAATTTTTTGAGAAACTTCCATACTGTTTTCCAGAGTGGCTGCACCAGTCTGCATTCCACAAATAGTATATGAGGGTTCCTTCTTCTCCATATACTCGCCAACACTTGTTATTTCTTATGTTTTGGATTTTAGCCATTCTGAGAGGTGTGAGGTGGTATCTCACTGTGGTTTTCATTTGCATTTCCCTGAGGATAAGTGATGTTGATCATCTTTTCTTGTGTCTGTTGGCCATCTGGATGCCTTCTTTGGAGAAATGTCTGTTCATGTCTTCTGCCCATTTTTAATCACATTTTTTTTGGAGGGGTGAGTTGTATATAAATTCTTTATATATTTTGGATGTTAACCCTTTTTTGGATACGTCATTTGCAAATATCTTCTCCCATTCAGTATACTGTCTTTTACCTTTGTTGGCTGTTTCCTTCACTGTACAGAAGCTTTTTATTTTGGTGTACTCCCAATAGTTTATTTTTGGATAAATTTGCCTCGGGAGACATATCTGGAAAGAAGTTACTATGGCCAATGTCACAGAAATTACTGTGTTCTATGATTTTTATAAAGATATTAGGTCTCTATGGTTCCACATTATGTCTTTAATCCATTTTGAATTTATTTTTGTGTGTAGTATGAGAAAGTAGTCTAGTTTCATCCTTTTGCATATAGCTGTCCAGTTTTCCCAACACCATTTGTTGAAGAGACTGTCTTTTCCCATCGCATATTTTTGCCTCCTTTATCAAAAAATAATTGACCATATAACTGTGGGTTTATTTCTAGGCTCTCTGTTCTGTTCCACTGACCTTCGTGTCTGTCTATGTGATCTATAGGTTCCATTGATTTTGTGTCAGGACCATACTGTTTTGATTACTACAGCTTTGTAGAATATCTTTATATCTAGAATAGAGATAACTCCAGATTTCCAAGATTGCCTTGGCTATTTGGGGTCTTTTGTGGTTTCATACAAATTCTAAGATTATTTGTTCTAGTTCTGTGAAAAATGCCACTGATATTTTGAGAGGGATTATATTAAATCTGTAGATTGCTTTAGGTGGTATAGACATTTCAACCATTTGTTCTTTCAATCCATGAGCAAGGAAAGTCTTTCCATTTCTTTGTATCCTTTTTAATTTCTTTCATTTTATATTTTATAGTTTTTTACAGTTTTTATATATTTTATAGTATTTTATAGTTTTCATGCTGCAGTTTTTCAACTCTTTAGTTATTCCTAGGTATTTTACTATTTTTGGTGCGATGGTAATTAGGATTCCTTTCTTAATTTCTCTTTCTGCTGATTCATTATTAGTATATAGGAATGCACCAGATTTCTGTACATTGATTTTGTATCCTGTGACCTTACTGAATTCATTTATCAGCTTTTGTAGTTTTTTCATGGAGTCTTTAGGGTTTTCAATCTATAGTAACATATCATCTCCAAACACTGAAAGTTTTACTTCTTCCTTACCAATTTGGATGCCTTTTCTTTTTGTTGTCTGAATGCTCTGGCTAGGACTTCCAGTATTATGCTGAATAAAAGTGGTGAGAGTGTACATCCTTGTCTTTTTCCTTGTCTTAATGGAAAAGCTCTCAGTTTTCCACCATTGAGCATAAAGTTCACTGTGAGTTCGTCATATAAGGCCTTTATTTTTCATATAATCGTATATGTTCCCTCTAAACCTACTTTGTTGAGGTTGTATTTTATCAAATGATTTTCTGCATCTACTGAAATGATCATATGCTTTTTAACATCTCTTGTTGCTATGATGTATCACATTGATTGATTTGTGAATACTAAACCACCCTGGCATCCTAGGAACAAATTCCACTTGATCATGAGGAATTGTTTTTTTAATGTATTGGTGAATCCAATACTTTTCCAATATATATATTTTTTAACCAATATTATGTTAGGGATTTTTCCATCTATGTTCATCAGAGTTACTCGTCTGTAGTTCTCTTTTTTTGTAGTGTCTTTATCTAGTTTTGATATCAAAGTAAAGCTAGCCCCACAGAATGAATTTGAAAGTTTTAATACTTTTTCTATTTGGAGTAGTTTGAGAAGAATAGGTATTAACTCTTCTTTAAATGTTAGGTAGAGGGGCACCTGGGTGGCTCAGTCACTGAGTGCCTTTAGCTTGGGTCATGGTCCCCGGGTTCTGGGATCAAGCCCCACATCAGGCTCCCTGCTTGGCAGAGAGCCTGCTTCTTTTCCCTCTGCCTGTTGCTCTACCTGCTTGTGCACTCTCTCTATCTCTCTGTCAAATAAATAAAGAAAATCATTAAAATAAATAAATAAATAAATAAATAAATAAATAAATAAATAAATAAATTTTTGGTAGAATTTGCCTTTGAAGCCATCTGGTCCTGAACTTTTGTTTGTTGGAAGTTTTTGATTGTTGATTCAATTTCTTTGCTGATTATCAGTCTGTTCAAATTTTTTATTTCTTCATTTTTTAGTTTTGGAAATTTATGTTTCTTGGAATTTATTCATTTCATCTAGGTTGTTCAAATTGTTGGCATATGATTTTTTGTAATATTCTCCTACACTCCTTTGTGTTTCTGTGGTATTGACTATTACTCTGCTTACATTTCTGACCTTGTTTATTTGAGTCCTTTCCTTCTCTGAGCTTGAGCAGCACGAGAAGGGGCAGTACGAGAAGGGGAAAGAGAAACTTGAGCTGGCTCCATGCTTAGTGCAGAGCCCAAGACTCGGCTCAATTTCACAACCCTGAAATCATGATCTGAGGCAAAGTCAAGAGTTGATGATTAATCAAATAAGCCACCCAGGCACCCCAGAGTCTTCTCTCTCTTTTTTTGATGAGGTATGGCTAGAAGTTTATCGGTTCTGTTGATGTGTTCAATTAACCAGCTCCTGTTCTGGTTTTTTGTTTGCTTTATTCATTCTGTTTGTTAGTTGTTTCGTTTCTATTTTGTTTATTCTGCTCTAATCTTTATTATTTCCTTCCTTCTGCTGGTTTTGGTTTTGTTTGTTCTTCTCTTTCTAGCTCCTTTAAGGTGTAAGGTTAGGCTGTTTGAGATCCTTCTTGCTTCTCTTGAGATAGGCCAGGATTGCAATAGTCATCCCCCTTAGAACAGCTTTTGCTTCATCCCAAAGATTTTGAAGCACTGTATTTTCATTTTCATTGGTCTCCATGTATTTTTTTATTTCCTCTTTGATTTCTTGTTTGACCCACTCATTGTTTAGTTGCATGTCATTTAATTTCTGGATATTTGCCTTTTTTCAGATTTGTTCTTGTAGTTGACTTCTAGTTCACGGCACTGTGGTCAAAAAAGATGCATGGCATGACTTCAAATTTTCTTATAATTTGTTAAGATTTATTTTGTGCCTTAATATGTGATCTAGCCTGGAGAATGTTCCATGTGCACTTGAAAATAATGCATATTCTGCTGTTTTAGAATGGAATGTTCTGAATATATCTGTTAGCTCCATCTAGTCCTATGTGTCATTCAAAGCTACTGTTTCTTTGTTGATTTTGTATCCCTCAATGGGAGTTGTCAAAGTCCCCTACTATTATTGTATTACTATCAATTACTTCCCTTGTGTTTGTTATTAGCTGCTTTATTTACATAAGTGCTCCCATGTCGAGTGCATAAATATTTACAGTTATTATATCTTCTGGTTGGATTTTTCCCTTTATGATTATATGTCTCATGTTACAGTCTTTGGTTTAAAGTCTATTTTGTCTGATAGAACTATTGCTACCCCAGCTTTCTTTCCACTTCCATTTGCATGATAAATGCTTTTCTATCCCTTCACTTTCAATATGCATTTGTGTTTGGGTCTGAAAGGGGTCTTTTGTAGGTAGCATATAAATGGGTCTGTTTTTTTTTTTGTTTTTGTTTTGTTTTGTTTTGTTTTTAATCTATTCTGGCATTCCACATCTCTTGATTGGAGCGTTTAGTCCATTTACATGCGAAGTAATTAATGCAGGTATGTCTTTATTGCCATTTTGTTATTTGTTTTATGGCTGTTTGGTAGCTCTGCTCTGTTCCTTTCTTCCTTGCTCTCTTCCCTCATGATTTGCTGGCTATCTTTAGTGATATATTTGGATTTCTTTCTCTTTAGTTTTTGACATCTATTACTGGTTATTGATTTATAGTTAACCATTAGGTTTATATATAACATCTTATGTATAGAGCAGTCTATATTAAGTTGACAGTTGCTTAAATTTAAACCATTCTTTACTCTCCCTTCACCTCCCCACCCAAATTTTAGGTATAGTGTCATACTTTACATCCTCTTATTTTGTGAATCTCCTGACTGATTTTTATAGATTCACTTAATTTTACTACTTTTATGCTTCCTACTTCTCTTACTCCTGCTTATATTCTTTCCTTTCCACTGATAGTCCCCTTTGACATTTCTTATAGGGCTGGCTTAATGTTCATGAATTCCTTTAACTTTTGTTTGTTTGGGAAATTCTATCTCTCTCTCTATTCCAGATGAAAGCCTTACTGGATAGAGCATTCTTGGTTGCAGGTTTTTTTCTTTCAGTACTAAAAATATGTTATGCCACTTTCTTCTGGCCTGCAAAGTTTCTGCTGAAAAATCAGCTGATAGCCTTATGTAATTTTCCTTGTACATAATTGGTTTATTTTCTCTTGTTGCTTTTAAAATTCTCTCTTTATCACTGCTTTTTGTCATTTTTATTACTATGTGTCTTGGTATGGACTTCCTTGGGTTGATTTTGTTGAGAATTCTCTGTGCCTCCTGGATCTGGATTTCTGTCTCCTTCCCCAAATTTAGGAAGTTTTTTAGCTATTATTTTCTTCAAATAGTTTTTTTTCTTCCTTTTCTTGTTCTTCTCCTGGAATCCCTACAATGCAAATGCTATTACACTTAAAGGTGTCACTGAGTTCCCTAAGACTATTCTCATTTTGTATAGCTTTTTTTCTCTCACCTGTCCAGCTTGATTACTTTCCATTAATCTATGCTCCAGGATGCTGATTCATTCTTCTGCTTCATAGTCTACTATTTATTCCATCTAGAGTATTTTTTATTTCATTTATTGTGTTCTCATCTCTGATTGGTCCATTTTTATCTCATTGTTAAGGGTCTTGCTGATAACTTGGACTTTTTCTCAAGTCCAGTGAATATGATCATTACTTTAAATTCTTTACCAGACATTACTTATCTCCATTTTGCTTAAGTCTCTTCTGTGATTTTGTCCTGCTCTTTGGTTTGGGACATATTGCTCTGTCTCCTCATTTTGTCTAACTCTTTGTGTCTATTCCGTGTTTGGAAAGTCAGCTATGTCTCCTGCTCTTGAAAGTAGTGGTCTTATGAAGAAGAGGTCCTGTAGTGCCTGCAGTGCAATGTCCCCTTTTCACCAGAACCTGATGCTTCAGGGGTGTCAACTATATGTGTTGCATGTGCCCTACTGTTGTGGCTAAGCCACATTTGTTTTTAGTCCAGTTGTCTCAATGGCTCTCTTTGCTTGTTGTGGGCAGGGTTTGGTTCCTGTGTTGTTAGTGGTACAGTCTGGAGTTGCCCTGGGCTTGAACTGAGTTAGACCAGGCATTTGCCAGAGACAGTAGCACCAAACCACAGGGTGCTTTCCGTGTGTTGCCCCCTGAGAAATTTTCATTGGTGGGACCTGAAGTTATACCTAATGTCTGCCCCCAGCCCACTGCTGGGGCCACAGCTGGAACAATGTATGGGGTTATTTTCCCCTCTCCCTGGTGCAGGAGTCACTTTGGAGTTGTGCTGGCCCCTCAGGGTTGCTTGCACGCTGCCAGGCCTATGGCACCACTTTGAATGGGCACTGGCCAAGGGTGTACTGGATAGGGCAGGTCCACAGGAGAACACGGGAGCAGGGTATGCGATACCAACAAGGTCTGCACTGATCTGCTGTGGGATGGGGCCTCCAACCACCTGGGAGAACTCCTGCCCAGTCCATAATAGAGGGTGTACTTCTTTTGGAGTGGATCATGCTCTTAGCATTCCAGATGGAGAGTGCTTATATTGAGCTGCTTCCTGCTATATCTAGGCTTGGGGGCAGGGGAGGGAAATGGCACCTACCAGCTGCTTTGTTCCTGAAGAAGTCCCTCAAAGATCCCTGCCCCTCCAGCACAAGCTCTGAGATTAGTGATAAATTTTCATGCATACCCCAGGAATTTTTCTTTTTACTTAAAACGTTAAGATGGTTTCCCCTTCCTTTGTGGCTTAGGCCTTTTTCAGACTATGCTGAAAAGTACAGAAGGGCAGAATATGCACAGTTTTTAAGAATATGGCCGCTGGAACTAGATTACTTTGGTTTAAATTCTACCCCTGTTATTTACTGGCTCTGGAGGGTTAAGCCACTATGTTTCCATGCCTCAGTTTACCTTCTGTCAAGTTAGGATAACAACCTACCTGCTTGTAAGTTTGTTGTGAAGAGTTTATATATATGTGTGTGTCTGTGTGTGTGTGTGTCTGTGTGTGTGTGTGTATGTATATATAATGTATGTGAAGTCCTTAAAAGGTGCTTGACATGCAGTATGCTTTTTGTTTCTAATAGAGCTAGTTTTATCACAAGGTGATGTATTTAAATCTCACAGGTTATATGATCTGGTATTTTTCTGGCCACAACTGAATTTTTGGCCAGTTGTCAGAAAATTGAATTTCTTATCTCTAAAGAAGTGAAGAGGACTTAGATTTTTGATAATCTCAGCCATACCTATGTAACCCAGTTACCATCTGAATTCACACTGCCTTTGAGTTTAAATAAAATTAGAAGGACTATCCATTAGCCCAAGTGCTATGTGAAAGTGGTTTGGCAGTTTCTCCTTCCAACATAATCACCTTCATCTACCTCCTCTGCTGCTGTTTTTGCTCACCTATACTCAGAAATCCTTATTTATTTCTTATTCATGCTTTCCCTGGGGGCATCACTTTTCCACCTGACAAAGCAGTTTATGAAGATATTTTTCTAAACAAGGAAGTTCCCTTCCCAACAGGAATTCTGATGTCAGTTAATAAAATATTATTTTCTCTATTTACATATATTATATAGTGTATTTTTATCACCACAAAAATATGGATTCAAACAAACAATTTAATCTATTTCACAAATACTTATTGAGGTCTGGTAGGGGTTTCTGAAATATCAACAATGGATCCTGCCCTAGAGAGATGTAGCTCTTTCTAGCCACAACAAATACAAGGTCAAAGTGATAAAGGATGTGTGAGAAGTCCTGAGAAAGTGGTATGAGGGTTTAGATTTAGATGAACTACTTAAAAGGGACCAGAGAAATGTTTTCAAGAATTACTAATTCCATGTTCAACTTTAAAATGGTTGGTTATAAGTCAGTGAAACCACAAAGACTATCTAGCAATACACGAGAGAGTAAGGGTTATGTATCTCTCAGGGACTATAAAACTTGTTATAATTTTCAGCGTTCCACTCAGAATAGTATCAGATAGTTTATAAAGAACTGAAATTTTATTGTCTATAAATTCTATGCAATTCCTATCTCATTCTAAGCAGGTAACAAAGGCAAAATAATGATGACCATTTAGCCAAAATGTGTATATTAAGAAAAAAGACAAGTATTTATGCAAGGAAGTTGTTAACTTATAAAATGATATAATTGTAAAATATTAAAATGTATAATTAAGTTTTATATTGATTACATAATTTGATTTTTCATTATTTTGGCAGAAGAATGATCAAAATGAAACGATTCTGCTAAATTAAAAGGACACCAAGAGGGGGGAAAACAATGTAATCAACTTTAAATAAGAGAACAATGGCCTGTAATTACAGGGAGGAAAAGATGGAGACATGTGAAGCACTCCTAAAGCAAATTAGGTCATTAATCTTTTGACTAGTAAAACAAACAATATAGCTAAGTGAGTTATCCATCTAACTTGGTATTACTAATGGTAACAGTTCTATATAGACATCATAAAAGAAGACTGAAATACTGAATTCATTTTTCTCTTGTTATAGGCTATTGGCTTTTAGGATCTCCATTCAGATGAAGAAGATTTCAGAAATACAAGGGATTTTAGAGGTAAATTTCTCACTAAAAACAGTTATCTCTGTTACTATCACAACTCTGATAGTAAATTAGCATAAATCCTTTTAACATTAAATGCTTATTTAGTGCTGAATTTTAGGGAACCATATGGTCACCACCCTCCTAGGGCTCATTTTAGTAAAGAGGACCCTACTTTCAGACTATGCAGCCCTGTTTCTTTTTTGAATGACTTTAAATATTAGATTTTTTTTTCTTTTATTGAACTAAAATCGGTCTCCTTAAAACCTTTATTCAAGGGGGTTCCTGGGTGGCTCGGTGGGTTAAAGCCTTCGGCTGAGGTCATGATTCCAGGATCCTGGGATTGAGCCCCGCATTGGGCTCTCTGCTCAGCAGGGAGCCTGCTTCCCCCTCTCTCTCTGCCTGCCTCTCTGCCTACTTGTGATCTCTCTGTCAAATAAATAAATAAAATCTTAAAAAAAAAACTTTATTCAAGTTATGCTTCTGTAATCATGAAAAATAAATTGAATCTTAAACTTTATCCTACAGGCAGAAAAGGCCTTTGAAAAATTACTCTATCAAAGTCACTAAAAAAATGTTAATAGGACAAGGCCAAATATATGATACTGAAGCCTACCATTAGTAAATTCCTTCTTAGTTGACATCATTTTTTGTATACTGAACAAATTTTTTACAGAAACATGTTCATTGGTGATTAAAAAAATACATAACAAAGAAAATTTAAGAAAAATGGCAGTTTCATGTAATATTATATAAATATTTGATTTTTATTCAGCTAATGTTTACATAAGAATATGTAATTTTCACAGAATATTAAGTGGAAGAAAAAGTTGAAGAGACCAACTAGTCACATACTGAACACATGAGTTTATCTTTAATTCCCTCACAAAATCCCATTACAATGCCAATAATTTTTAGAGTCATAAAATCAAAAGGATAAAACATGGAAAACATGATAGACAACAAGTGTTGATAAAAATAAAATTCTGAATTTGAAAAGTAACCAACATAGCAGAACAAAAGAATGTGGTTTAGGGAGCCAAAACATTAGCTTATTTATACCATATAGTCCCAGAAATACTCATAATACTGGAAATAAGGCTAAAAGTAGGGGTACAGGTAAGACTAAAAACACAAGAATTAATTGGACTCCCTATATACATGTATACCTACTTACTTTTATTTGCCTTTATTTAAAAAGAGGAAATGATAAACCAAAGAAGAGAAAAGTAGAGAAATGCCTTCAAAATTCTAAAGAAGAAACATTCCCTACCTAGACGTTTATGCCTGGAAACGATCAATCAAGCGTAAAGGTAAAATAAGGACATTTTTGGACATTTAAATCTCAAAAAGTATACTTTGATGAATTACATCTCAGAAAGTCATGGAAGCATGTGTTCTACCAAAACAAGGGAATAAACCTTCAAAGATGGAAGCATGAAACCCAGAGAAAAGGGGAACCAAGTCAGGAAAAAGGTAAAGGTAATCCTTAGGATGACTGTGAAGGGAAGAAAGGCCCAGGAAGCCAGCTGAACAGCAGGCTCAGAGAGTAACTCATCCACACTGGAGCATAAGATCAGATGGCTCCAGAATTACCACCAAGATAGGTCCTCCAAATCTATCTCCAAGGAAATAGTGAAACTGAGGGAATGGTTTATGTGTTTGAATGATTAATAAGCAATTTACTTAATGACAGTATATTAAAAACAAAATAATTAAAAAGTTCTCCACTAAAACAAAAAATTTTAGAAGAAAGAAAATAAAACCATAATATACTGAAGAGCTGGATTAGAAATGTTTATATAATCATCCTAATAAGAGACACTATATATTTACTTATTAAAAAACTATGAGGGCTACCTGGTTGGCATAGTCAGTTAAGCGTCCAGCTCTTGGATTCAGTTCAGGTTGTGATCTCAGGGTCATGAGATCAATCCCTGTATCAGGCTCTGTGCTCAGTAAAGTCTGCTTATGACTCTCTCTCCCTCTCCCTTTGCCCCTCCCCTCCAAACTCACTCGCTCTCTCTAAAATAGATAAATAAATCTTAAAAAAAAAAAAAAAAACCTGTGGCATAATAACATGGGAGAAAACAAGGTGAGGATGTGGGTCTATGTATAAGTGGAGACTTGATAGTACTGGAGCAAGACAGCAAATGCTCATCTTGCGTAAGGGACAGGTGAGGTTAGGTAGGGAAAAATACGCAGGGGGCTACACAACCAAGCTCACAGAAATCCCAGATATGGAGAAATGTTATAGACAAGATATTAACCAGAGAGAATGGAACATAACAAACCCACTTTGTTTGTTCTAAATATAGATATTTTCACAATATTTACATATCCACCTTATTTATCTTAAATATTATAGATAAGATATTTACCAAGTTCCCAGGTCAGTTTTCTATAAAAGACCAACCATAAAAGCTCTCAATGGCAATCCATTCTCACTCAGTTCTATTTTCACCTTCACCTAATAAACTTTCACTTCACTTCACCATTTTGTGTCTGCGAGATTCATTCTTTGACTGTGAGACAAGAACCTGGCAACAATTTCCCACAATAAAAAGTCAATAATTCTTAAAAGTCACATCATCACAGTAAAAGTCTGTTATTTATAAATACGAAAGTAAGTTCGCCCCCACAAAAAGAAACAATAGTAGTTGCTTCTAGGATTGAAAAGAATAGATCAAGATACTTCTAACTTCCATTAGAAGCCTTGAAGAACTATTTGATAAAGTGTTTTAAAACAAATGATATTTGTATAATTTTGTTGGACTTAATAAAAATTAAATCTAAAAATTACCTCTAGGGGCACCTGGGTGGCTCAGTCAGTTAAGTGTCTACCTTAGGCTCAGGTCATTATCCTAGGGTCCTGGGACTGAGTTCAGCAACAAAGCTGCCTGCTCAGGAGGGAATCTGCCTCTCCCTATCTCTCTCTCTCAAATAAATAAATATAAATAAATAAATAAATAAATAAATAAATAAATAAATAAAAATGACCTCCAAGTATTGTTTTTTTTTAATTTTTTTATTTTTTCAGCATAACAGTATTCATTATTTTTGCACCACACCCAGTGCTCCATGCAATCCGTGCCCTCTACAATACCCACCACCTGGTGCCCCCAACCTCCCACCCCCCACCCCTTCAAAATTCTCAGATCGTTTTTCAGAGTCCATAGTCTCTCATGGTTCACCTCCCCTTCCAATTTCCCTCAACTCCCTTCTCCTCTCCATCTCCCCTTGTCCTCCATGCTATTTGTTATGCTCCACAAATAAGTGAAACCATATGATAATTGACTCTCTCTGCTTGACTTATTTCACTCAGCATAATCTCTTCCAGTCCCGTCCATGTTGCTACAAAACTTGGGTATTCATCCTTTCTTTTTTCTTTTTTTTTTTTTACAGCTTTATATACATATATTTTTATCCCCAGGGGTACAGGTCTGCGAATCGCCAGGTTTACACACTTCACAGCACTCACCATAGCACATACCCTCCCCAATATCCATAACCCCACCCCCCCCTCTCCAGACCTCCAAGTATTGTATGCAAAAGCCCCAAAAGTAAGGACAAGAAATATATACAAATGTCAATGAAGTTTATATACAGATTATTTGTTTTGTTACAATTTTCTGGGTGAGTCAAACCTTCTTTAATAAACATACACTACTTTATGGATATTGGGGAGGGTATGTGCTATGGTGAGTGCTGTGAAGTGTGTAAACCTGGTGATTCGCAGACCTGTACCCCTGGGGATAAAAATATATGTTTATAAAAAATAAAATTTAAAAAAAACATACACTACTAATATAATGAAAAATTTTAAATAAAAAGGAACAAAGTTGAGTATAACTTGTTCTTTGAACACTTGATGTTTCATAATATTTAGCAAATTATTTCTATGTACATAAAAATCTACTCTTGTTTCTTTTCCAGAATTCTTTTAGAAATTGCTGTTAAATTCATTATTCTATTCCTAAAAATTCCTAAAAAACTTCACCTACCCTTATCTAACACATACCCTTTACACAATCGAAACAGCTGCTATCTACCTCTGCATCCTGTCCATCCGCATTCTGCAGGGACTTTCAAAATCACAAACTGACCTGTGACCATGATCACAAGCTCTTTCATACCCTGGGATTCAGTTTAATTAAGACTAAATATTTGAACTTAAAACAACTTAGCACTTTCTTATTTATCTTTTCATAGTAGTCTGGAGTTTACACTATACTTTCCACTCCAAAGAGTCCTTTTAATGGGACGAGGTAAAAAATCAGTGCATACTTATGTATTTTTACTGTGGTTATTTAAACTTTTGAGAGGTTTGAATTATTTCTCTTCAAATTCCATATAGATTATTAGCAAAAGTCTGTTTATGAAAAGGGAAATTTTCATTTTTAAAAAGTTCATCTTATATAAAGCCTTAAAATATCAAATACCCTGGGGCACCTGGGTGGCTCAGTGGGTTAAACCTCTGCCTTCAGCTCAGGTCATGATCTCAGGGTCCTGGGATTGAGCCCCGCATCAGGCTCTCTGCTCAGCAGGGAACCTGCTTCCCACCCCCGCCCCCTGCCTGCCTCTCTGCCTACTTGTGATCTCTGCCAAATAAATAAATAAAATCTTTTAAAAATATATCAAATACCTTTATACTGTCATTCATATGCACTCCTTTACTCCTTTTCCCATCATCACTGTCTGAGCTCAGACTCTCATCAGTGTTCCTCTGGATTATTTCAAGTAACCTTAAAACTGATTGCCTAGATGCTAAGATTTCCAAGCTATTATTACCTGTGTTTGGAACACTGCTCCAAATGGATTTGTGCCTTCTTGCCTTCTGTATCTTCCTTATGCTGCTCAAAGTGTCCCAATGCTTGAAATCCTCTTCCCTATTCCTATAGCTGTAACTCAAAGTACTAGATCATTTCTCATGGTCTAGCTCAAGTTCCAACCCCATGAACCATACCCAACTTTTGTTGCTTGGAATTAGTCTTGCTCTTTATCTATTTTCCCTCTAAAATTTTTTGTACCTCTATTATTATTTCTATCTCAATCTATTTCAAATTATATGTCACCTTTGAGTCACCCAAAATATCTAGCATAGGACTTTATTCATGGCAGAGGCACAATCAATGTTGGGTTTAAAGCTCAAATGGACAAAGGTGGATCAAGTAAAAAATACCTGATAATACCAAAAATGAGACTAGAAGAAGACTGTTTACCTTGCAACCACTGTAACTCTTATCTTTTCATAGAAATTTCTTTATTTTTAAGGGGATGCTTGGGTGGCTTAGTCAGTTAAATATCTGCTTTTGGCTCAGGTCATGATCTTGGGGTCCTAGGATAGAGCCCCACGTGGGACTCCCTACTCAATGGGGAGCCTGCTTCTCCCTCTCCCTGCTGCTTTCCCTGCTTGTGCTCTTTTTCTCTCATGCTCTCTCTCAAATAAATAAAATCTTTAAAAATATATTTTTAAATTTACTTATCTCATAGGTATTTGGCAATTGTTTAAATTTCAAGATCTACTTATTAGTTTAGAGAGATGTTAGTTCACATGCACACATTTATTTTTTTCTTTGGTTCATTTTTCCTTCACATGAGAAATCTATTTTTCTGTTATCTAGATGAAAGAAAATTAGTCTGTCCACTGAGGTGAATATGCCTTAAATAAAGGATAAGTCAACGTCTGGATAGCTGTACAATTCTACTGTTGCACTCCATTTCCTTAAAGAGTATTTTAGGGAAATGAATGGAAATTATCTCAAAGGGCTCCAATGCTTTATCATATTTTTGGCATTTAATAAAAACAGGTAAAAAGGAGAGCAAGCCACAGTGTGAACTTCAGGTTATTTTTTCACTCTATCACCAGAACGCTGTTACCAAAAGTATCAATAAATAAAAAACAAGTTTAGAACCAAGAATATTAATAATGATCCCATAATTCAACTTTTTTTAAAGTTGGGTTTCCTACAATAAACTCTTTGACATCATCCTCAACAACTACTTTCTAGATGTGTCTTTACAGGCAAGGTAAAGAAAAGCAAAAATAAACTATTGGGACTACATTAAAAATAAAATTTACATAATAAAGGACATAATCAACAAAACAAAAAGGCAAAGTATTGAATGGGAAAAGATATCTGGAAATGATATAGCTGACAAGGGGGGTAATATCCAAAATACATAAAGAATTTATAAAACTCAACACCAAAAAAAAAAAAAAAGAAGAAGAAGAAGAATCCAATTTTTAAAATGAGCAGATGACCTGGATAAAAATTTTTCCAAAGAAGACATCCAGAGGGCCAACAGACACATGAAAAGATGCTCAACATCACTTATCATCAGGCAAATGCAAATCAAAACCACAATGAGAGATTACCTCACACTAGTCATAATGGCTAGTATCAAAAAGACAAGAAATAGCAAGTATTGGTGAGGATGTAGAGAAAAATGAATACTTCTGCTCTGTTGGTGGGAATGTACAATAAACACTACTAGGTGTTCACCCAAAAAAAATGAGAACAGCGATTCAAAAAGATATATCCACCCCTATGTTTACTGCATTATTTACAATAGCCAAAATACAGAAGCAACCTAAGTGTCAATCAACTGATGAATGGATAGAGAGAATTTGGTATAGTTATATGATGGAATATTATTTAGCTATAAAAAAGAAAAAGGGCTTGCCATTTACAACAACATGGATGGAGCTAGATGGTATTATGCTAAATGAAATAAGTCAGAAAAAGACAGGGGTGCCTGGGTGGCTCATTCAGTTAAGCGTCTGCCCATGGCTCAGCTCATGATCCCAGAGTCCTGAGATCAAGTCCATTGTTGGGCTCCCTGCTCAGTGGGGAGTCTGCTTCTCCCTCTGCTCTTCCCTCTGCTCGTGCTCTCTCTCTCAAATAAATAAATAAAATCTTCCAAAAAAGACAGAAAAAGACAAATACCTTATGATTTCACTTATACATGAAATTAAAAAAAAAAATAAGACAAATGAACAAACAAGAGCAAAAACAGACCCATAGATACAGAGAACAAACTGGTGGTTGCCAGAGGGGTAGGGATGGGAGGATGGGTAAAATAGGTGAAGGGGAGTGGGAGACGTACAGGATTCGAGCTATGGAATGAATAAGTCACAGGGCTAAAATGTACAGCATAACAGAATATAGTCAATACTAATATAATAATGTTGTATGGTGACAAATTGTAGCTATACTTGTGGTGAGCTTAGCATAACATATAGAGTTCTCAAATCATTATGTTTTTAAGCTGAAACTAATGTAATACTATATATCAACTATATTTCAATAAAAAATTAAAAATAAAAAAAAATTAATTTGACCTTCCTAAACCTCCAGTGAAAAGGCCCTGTTTTGACTTGATGAATTGCCATAAAGATGCAATTTTTAAGTGTCATGGTCTTTAGTCCACTAAAAATTTTACATATATAGTTAATAAAATTTAAGAAGTTTCCTGTAAGAGCCTTATTCAACTTAGATGCAGGTAAATTGTATTCTTTCATTTCCTTATTTATAGTATTTCTCTAAATGCTTGGGATAAAATAGGTACAGAACATCCTCAATTCATTAATACATTCTGTATCAGCCAGGGTTCTCTAAAGAAACAGATCCAAGATAATATAGATATAAATACAGATATAGAGAGTAAACTTTATTTTAACCACCACATGATTGTGGGAACTAGCAAGTCCACAATCTGTAGGGCAGGCTGGTCAGCTGGAGACTCAGACAGGAGTTAAAGTTACAGTGTTGAATCTGACATTTGTAGGGTAGGCCAGCAGACTAGAAATTCGAGCAGGATTTCTCTTATAGTCTTTGGTAGAATACCTTTTTCTCCAGAAACTTCTAATTTTGCTCTTAAGACCTTTAGTTGATTGGATGATCATTATGGACATTATGGACATTATGGAAGGAAATCCATTTTACTGAAAGTCTGATTATACTGATTATAAACATTAGTCACATTACTAAATACCTTCATAACAACATCTAGACTAGTATTTGACCAAGACACTGGGAACTTCAGCATAGCCAAACTGACATATTAAATTAACAATCACATATTCAGTCATTAAATATTTATTGAGTATCTCCTAAGGGCCTAAAACTACTCCAGACTCAGACCTTACCCTCAAGGTCACTGCATTATCATATGCGGGACAAGCAAGTAAATTAACAATTATTTATCAGTGTGAAGCACTATGCTGAGGAGGTTAGATTAAGAGCATCAAATTCAGCCACAATGATTTTGATAACCATTACAAAAAAGTTAATGACTGAACCAAATTTTGAAGGAAGAATAAGAGTTACTGAGCTAGGCAGGAGAAAGAGGAGAGACAAAGCCATATTCAAAAGTGATCTGCATGGAAAAAAAAGATGCAGGTGCATTTGATTTGTCTAGAGCAAAGGATGCAGAAGCCACTAAGGCAGAAAACTGAGCTGAGTAAGTGGTCAGATGCCACAACACAAAGGGCTTCATGTGCCAAGCCGTGCCATCTGAACTATATCCTGAAGTCTATGAGAATTCATCCAAAAAGGGTTATACAATCAAATCAGCATATCAGAAAGATAACCTTGACTGAGATGGGGCTGGGGCCAGAGTTGGGAGAGTGAGGTGGAACTGAAAGCAGAAACCAGTTTGGAGAATAATACATAGCTGAGAAACTGTGAAGACCTATAGCTGTGGAGTGAAAAGGAGGTGGAATAAATAGGATTAGCGACTACCTGATGAGGGCTAAGAGATATGGAGACATGCGTGATAAAATCAGATTTTGGAGTTAGATAAATATGAGCATGAGGGCGCCATATCATAAATCTTGGTTAAAGAGGTCAAGCATGATGAGAAAGTTTGAATAAGGTAAAAGGAAAAAATGAACTGAAAAATACTCAAGCAACAACTATTACATCTTTCTGCATTAAGAGCAGATAATTAAAATGATTTCATAGATTTCTTCCTAATCCTCTAAATTTCCTTAAACATGGACAAACTATGCTTTGTGCAGAACAAAACAGGTTTCTTAAGTAACTCTTCAGGGTACATTTGGTACTTAAGAATTTACTTGCTGGGGCGCCTGGGTGGCTCAGTGGGTTAAAGCCTCTGCCTTCAGTTCGGGTTATGATCCCGAGGTCCTGGGATAGAGCCCCACATCGGACTCTCTGCTCGGTGGGGAGCCTGCTTCCTCCTCTCTCTCTGCCTGCTTCTCTGCCTATTTGTGATCTCTGTCTGTCAAATGAATAGATAAAATCTTTAAAAAAAAAAAAAAGAATTTACTTGCAGGTGCCTGGATGGCTCAGTTGGGTAAGCATCTACTTTCAGCTCAGGTCATGATCCCAGCATCCTGGGATCAAGCCCCACATTGGGCTCTATGCTCAGCATGGAGTCTGCTTCTCCCTCTCCCTAAGCCTCTCCCCCACCCTGCCTGTCCACACGTGCACTCTTTCTCTAATAAATAAAATTTTTTTAAAAAGAATGTACTTGCAAAAGAAATTGCTCTGCTAAACTTATTTTTGCTTCCTTAGAAAAATGGACAAAGCTAAAAGGCTGAATGGATTAGGTGACAAAAAGGACAACTGTTAGCTTGCTGCCCAGAAATTTCACTCTAATAATTAAACTACAACAACAAAAACACATAATGAAATATATCAGAAATATGCAGAATCTTAAAGAAACAGTTAGCTGTATTAAGAAACAAAAACAATGTGTCCACTTAGAATTGAAGCAGAAATAAGTTAATGCTGTAGAAATAAACATAGGTAGAAGTAAAACAAGCATTTCTCAAGGAGAAGGATGAACATCTGGTCTTCCTGGCATGTATATTCCTACTGCTGAGATGCATGAATAAAGCTATTAAAATCTATCAATTAACAATTCAAACTCAAACTCCTTTTCCTTTGATTACAGATGTGTTACCAGGTCACATGCTTAAAATTTGGCTTCTGAAGTAAATATCTATTTTCAGTCTGCCCCATATCCATATCTTCTTCTGCATAGAACACTCCACATTCCTGAATCCCTTTCTCTTTTTCAGGGAACCACTCCTTCTCTTCTTCCAGCAATATAATTCAGCAACCCCCATGCTCTTAAAAACTCAGCCCTTAGTTATAGTAGAAAACAATAGCAAACTGAGCCAATGAATGCAGAAAAACAGTACTGATGACATCATTTGAGCCTTAGGTTCAAACTGTATTTGAAAGCCAGCCATATTTCCTAGACCTTTTAGTCACATTAGGTATTAAATTTTGTATTTTGCTTATGCCACTTTGAGTTTCATATTTTGGAACTTGCAACCTAGAGTCCTTATATTATACACCATTATATTATGAATAGGGGATATACCCTATCTCTAACCTATCTGTGAACTTGAAGCTCTATACATGATGAGTTTCTGGCCTTATAAAAAATTAGCTGAAACATCAAAACCACAATACCAACATAAGACTCCAGTTAATAAAGCAATCAAGTCTGACCCTCAAGGCCATAAAAATCTATAAATAGCGACCTGAAAAGAACACTCTTCTCAAATTACGGTCTTTTTTTTTTTTTTTAATTGCAAGGTAGAACAAGTAGAGAAAACTTTTATCATTATCATTTTCTAATTTAGAGAAAATGGAAGTGATAGTTTTATCTTAATTCATATAGTAATTACTGGAGTTTAGCTTCCATAGAAAGTCAAGAACCCTGCAGCTTCCTCCCCTATGGGAGATTCCCCCTCTCTTTTTTAATTTAAGAAAATTACTCCAATGTCTCATTATTGCATTACTAAAGCATTCATAAATTCAAGTCAGAGACAGGGTAGATGATCTTCAAAAGTAGAATAAAATAAACTAAATAAAATTTAGCTTAATTATGCATTAAATGTGCTTATGAAGGCAGAGTTCAAAAACAAAATGAATTATATATGTAATTGAGTTATGTTGCTGCTTGATATCAAAGCCAAAATGTCTTACAGAGTCCACATGTAGGGAGCTATTAGTAAATACAGAAAGACAAGTTTGATTATTTTTGACAATGATTATATTTTAAAATTTATCATAATTTTATCAAAAGTTTTATCCAATGGCAAATACTTGTTTTCCCCTTTCCTACTAGGTTGGACAACTTAAATCAATGTCTACATAAATCTGATTATTTGAGATCATATATCATAATTTCAAATCAATATTCTTTAAACCTTGGGTAACAGAAAGTATTTATACCCCTACACAATCTTTCACATAATAAAAAAAAATAATAATGACATACTCCTCAAATATTATACCATGTACTATACAACCTCATTATAATAGGTGCAGAAGGAATTTGGAGAGGAGTATCCAGTAAAAATAATGTGTCTATATAATCTTCCTTGGTCAAGGTCAGGAGACATAACATTTGAATTGTGTTATAACATATCATCAAGCAACAATAATGGGTAAATGTGTTCTAAACAGAGAGAACAATGGTTCTCAATATGGAGAAGGGGTATTCCATAAGACAATACTGGACAATGTCTGGAGACATTTTTGTTTCTTGAATTGGAGGGTGCTACTGGCATATAGTGGATAGAAGACAGTCGGCCTGCTGAACATCCTATAATGCATTGGATGCCCTACAAAAAGGAATTTTCTGGGCCAAAATGTCAACAATGTCAAAGTTGACAAACCCTGAGCTAGGGAAATGGGAAAAAGAAATAAATTAATGTGTTTTAATTATCTATTAATTACCTATTAGTTATCTACAAATGACTACAAATTTAGCAGTTAAAACAACATACATTTATTATCTCTATGGATTTCTGTGGGTCAGAAATCTGGGGACAGATTATCTGTGTCCTCTGTTTCAGGTCTCTCAGGAGGCTACAATCAAAGTGTTGGCCAGGGTTGAGGTTTCATCTGAAGATTTGACTGGGAAGGATTTGATGCCAAGCTAACATGATAACTATAAGAATTCAGTTTCTCAGATTGAGTTCTTCATTTTCTGGCTGGCTATAAGCTAAAGGCTGCACTCAGTTCCTTGCCATATGGGAAGCTGCTAAATATGGCAGCTTCTTTCATCACAGCCAGCAAGGGAAACAGTCTGTTAGCAAGACTATCTCTAACAAAATGATGAAAAAAATGGGCACTCAATAATTTGTTGAATCTAGATGAAATAAACATCAGATATCTGATTGATTAAGCATCTTCTTTGTCTGAGAAACTACAGTACTCTGAAGTCTCTATAAATAGATATAGATATAGACTATACAGATATAGGTATAGGTATAGGTATATGGCATAGGCATATGGCTAAAGGCTCTTGACAAAATAAACTACAGTTAACAAAATATTAAATACATAATCATCAATGAACTTTAGAAAAAGGCACATTAAAACCAAATCAAGGGGTGCCTGGGGGGCTCAGTGGGTTAAGACTCTGCCTTTGGCTCAGATCATGATCTCAGGGTCTTGGGATCGAGACCTGCATCAGGCTCTCTGCTTAGCGGGGAGCCTGCTTCCCCTCCCTCTCTGCCTGCCTCTCTGCCTACCTGTGATCTCTCTCTCTCTGTCAAATAAATAAATAAAATCTTTAAAAAAAATCAAAAGAACTATGAGAAAAGAGATCAAATATCTATTCAAGGACTTCTGTGTACTAAGTAATTTTCAGACATTATTTTTAGCAAATGCTCATAAGACTTAAAAGAACTCTTATAACTCAACAATAAGACAAATTAACCCAATTATTAAAATGAATAAAGGATTTAAATAGACTTTTCTCCACAGTAAATATACAAGTAGAAAATAAACACATGAAAATATATTGAACATCATTAGTCATTAAATAGATACACATTAAGGCACAATGAGATATTTTATACTCAGTAGCTATATTAATAAAAAAAATAAAATGGAAAATAACAAATTTTGACAAGTACTAGAGAAATTAGAACTCTCTTACATTGCTGATGTGAAGGTAAAATTAGGACTCTCATATATTGTTGGTGCAGCCACTATGGAAAACAGTTTGGTACTTGCTCTAAAACTTAAATATTAAACTAGCATTTGAGCCAAGAACTTTAGTCCTAGACCCAAGAGTAATGAAAACATATGTTCTCACCAAAACTTGTATACATATGTTCATAGCAACGTTATTCACAATACCTATAAAGTAAAACAACACAAATGCCCATTGAGTATAAATAAGTAAAATGTGACATATTGTATATGTGTATATGTATGTATGTGGCAATCTATAATTTTATAAGACTTATTATAAGGACAGTGAGAAGAAGAAATAAATGGAATATTATTCAGCAATTAAATAAAATGAAGCTCTGATATATGCTATAAGAATGAATCTTGAGGGGCGCCTGGGTGGCTCAGTGGGTTAAGTTTCTGCCTTCGGCTTAGGTCATGATCCCAGGGTCCCGGGATCGAGCCCCGCATTGGGCTCTCCACTCTGCGGGGAGCCTGCTTCCCTTCCTCTCTCTCTGCCTGCCTCTCTGCCTACTTGTGATCTCTGTCAAATAAATAAATAAAATCTTAAAAATATATGTTTTCATGGGGCGCCTGGGTGGCTCAGTGGGTTAAGCCGCTGCCTTCGGCTCAGATCATGATCCCAGGTCCTGGGTTCGAGCCCCACATCGGGCTTTCTGCTCAGCAGGGAGCCTGCTTCCTCCTCTCTCTCTGCCTGCCTCTCTGCCTACTTGTGATTTCTCTCTGTCAAATAAATAAATAAAATCTTAAAAAAAAAAACCCTCCTTTAAAAAAAAAAATATATATATATATATGTTTTCATTACTCTTGGGTCTAGGACTAAAGTTCTTGGCTCAAATGCTAGTTTAATATTTAAGTTTTAGAGCAAGTACCAAACTGTTTTCCATAATGGCTGCACCAACAATATATGAGAGTCCTAATTTTACCTTCACATCAGCAATGTATGAATGAATCTTGAAATATAATGCTAAATGCAAGAAGCCATTTATATGAAATGACCAGAATAGGCAAATCTATGGAAAAGACAGATTAATGATGGCTGTCTAGTGTTGAGGGGTTGGGAAAAATGGGGAATGACTGCTAATGGGTACAGGGCTTCTTTTTTTTTTTTAAGATTTATTTATTTATTTTGGAGAGAGAGTGATCACATGCATGCACACTCACAAGCCAGAGCATGGGAATGAGGTGGGCAGAGAGAGGCCAGAAGGGGCCGAGGAAGAGGGAGATAGAAACCTCAGCAGATGCCACACTAAATGCAGAGTCCAACTCAATGCTGGTGTAGATCCTACCATCCCTGAGCCAAAACCCAGGGTCAGAAGCTCAACCCACCATGCCACTCACACACCCCTAGGTACAGGGTTTCTTTTAGCAGGGGTAACAAAATGTTCTAAAAGTAGATTATTGTTATGATGGAGTAACCCTGTAAAGTTGCTTTAAAAAAACAACAACTCCCCACTGAATTGTACACTTTAAATTGATGAATTGTATGTAATTTTAATTATAACTTAATAAAGGTGATTTTTCAAAATAGATGTAAAGCCTCCAAAGTTTGGCTCCAAAGCCCTTGCTACTATACCAGTTTGTAATCCACAAAGAAGATTAAAGTATAGTTATGTTAAAGAAAAAAATACTTCGTTAAGTAAATTCTATTCCTGAAAAATGCAAAAGGTAAATAGCTAAACAGAAAAGGATAAATTCTCAACATAATTTTGTATAAGCATTTTTTCATTTAATTTTTTAAACTGTATTCTTAGAGGAAAAAGATCAGGTCTTATCTTTATATACCCTTTACTAATTTTCACTTAATTATTAAAAGCTATAGTCTAATAAGCACTAAGATGTTCACTTCTTTATGTTCTGTATTAGAATTAAATTAAATTCTAGTCCATACTTTGGACTGTTCAGAACCAATTTAAATTTTTCTTATTCTACATTCATTAGACCAAAATGTAAGCATGACTTTTATATTAGCATTAACCCAAAGTTAAATCCAATGAAAATAAGTTTTTGTGGAAAAAATCAATAGCAAATTAGTAATTATATTATCATTGGTCAGACATAATCCTTAAAATCTACAGATGATAATGAAAAGGAAGGACTTTTCATTATCTAAAGTGATAATGAAAAGTCCTTTTCATTTTGAGCTAAAATCACTTAGCTAAAAACCATGAGTCTCAAAGGACTCTCAAAGCTTCTAGTCACCCTCAAACTGCTGTGTTGAAGCAGCCTTGAGCTCTGAGCCTTTTTCCTCTGGGCTAGCATCTGGTTGTTTCCCTCCAGAGAGACTGAAATTCATTTCCATCATCCCCATCCTCAAAATAGGCTGAGATATTTAACTTCAATTTCTTCAACTTCAATCCTACCTCTCAAAAATAAGAACCTTAATTACTATATACTGGGCTAACATTGTCAACTCTCCTTGAGATCCCAGAGACAAATAGAATAAACCCTTGATATCTACAAGGTATAGGTCTTGGTATCTTGGACAAACTCCAATTTGGAATACTATGCCAGAAAATAATTCTCCCTATAACTTGCACTAATGTATAATTTTATAAGACTCCTTATAAGGACAATAATAAAAAGAAAACATAAAAACCACATAAAGAAATAATAATACCAGCTACCATTGATTAAACATTTTCTCTATGCCAGGTACACTTTATCTGTATTAAATTTTTTAATCTTTGCAAATGCTGAATGGTATTCTAAGCTCACATACCACAGCAGTGTCCTTCTTCTCCATAGAAACCACTGACTGTGCAATTAAAATTTGTGTCTTGGAAAAACAACTATACATTATGATATTGACCTTTCAGGAGGTTCACAAATTATTGAGACCATGAATGAATACCAAAGTTGATCATACTGATAACCTCCCTCATCTTATTTATACCCCCACTTCCATCTTATACCCCTCACTTCCATCTCACAGCAGTATTCCAATAGTTCATCATTTCTTTATGACTGGCCTTAGTTCTCTTTCTACACCATGAGGAAAGGAAAGAAAAAATAGTGGTAATTCTCTAATTAGAGTGTCCTCTCTTTCTTATACACATACATACATATATGTATATGCATATATTTCAGAGGCATATTCAACAATAACTAGTACCAAAATTAGTTGATTATTATGCTTTGTTATTGGGAAAACTTGACCAATGCCCATTCAGGATAGCTCCCTCTTGAAGCAGGAATTCCTCCTTTATTTTACAATTTCACTTTTCCTCACTGGCCTTATAAATTAAAATGCTTTTGCTTCAAGGACAGTGGGAAGAATATTGGTTTTGTTCATCATTATTTGGAGCCCTTCTTTCCAAATGATCTTCATGTTGAGATCTTACTGACAGGGTATTGGAGCAGAACCCCAACCACCTGACCTCCCCACTAAGGAAACTTCAGAGAGCTTTTAGCAATCATAGGTAGAGATACACTAAATTGGGAGGAAAAAAGCTTGGATCAGAGATCGTAAAAGTGCAGCCCCTTGGGCCAAATCTGCCTTGTAAATGTGTTTTGTCTGATTCACAGTTTTTGCTTTTCTTTGTTGTCAGCATTTCAAAACTGAGATCTTTTACATAAAGTATGTGGGTTACCAGCTTTTATTTAAAAATCAAATGATCAGGGGGCACCTGGGTGGCTTAGTCGGTTAAGCAGACAACTCGATTTTAGCTCACGATATTGAGCTCCACATCCACTTCCTCACTGAGCATGGAACCTGCTTGGGATTCTCTCTCCCTCTCTCTCTCTGCCCCTCCCTAACCCCACCCCTAGCCAGAGGTACTCTCTTAAAAAAAAAAAAAAATCAGATGATCTGGCTATACTGAGTCCCTGTTTTCACATGTAAATAATCAGCTAGATCTGTGTTTCAGTGACTCTTTCATGTAAGCTGCATGCAACATTCCCTAATGCCCTCTTTTATGTTAAAATACATAACCCTAAATTGTTTTTTACCTGGCCCTGGCAAAAGTTGACTTTGTGATCACTGACCAAGCTTCTAATAAACACTATGCTACCAGTAAGCTGACTGACCTTCAGCAAGTCATTAAATCTCTTTTGGATTCAATGTGTGTGCTTGACACTGGGAAGGGGAGCTTAGGCACATGATATCTTCATCTCTAAGAGTACTTCTAACTCTAATATGTATTCTAAAATTTAGAATACTCTTGACAGAAATGGACTTCCTGCTATAACTTCTACTATCAGTGAAATCCTGTCTTGACTATCATTAAACTAAATTTTAAGTAGTCAGTTTATTGAACTGAACACCTGGGGACTGCTGACTTCAATTAGATTACAGCTGGTATTGTTCATTGTCTATTTAAAGCCTAACAAAGAAAAGAGAAAGGGGTATAGTCAGTCCCTTCAATTAAATCTTCCACACAACTGATTTAGAAAGTGATTTTACCCATGATTTACCCAAACTTTCTGTGTCATAATTACTTCACATTATCTAATTTGGATTTGTTTTCAATCTATTATTTCAAAAAATTAAGTCACTTAAAAAGCACTAATTTTCTTGCTAGTATCTGCCACTTTAGATGCACTCAAAAGTGTATTTGCTGGATCAGACTACACAACAAGTGTATACAAAACCACTATCTTCAAGGATCATCAAAAAACCAATGTAAGATTTTCTAGGAAATAAAATACTTAATAAGCACACTGATAAGCTGGTAAGTGTATTAATTGTTCTGTCTTCACTTCTCATTACAGAAGGTCATTTTTATTTCTCCAAGTGAGAAGGGTTTAAGGCCTTGCCACTCAAAGTGTAGTTTGTAAATAAGCAGCATCAGCATGCCCTGGGAGCCTGTTAGAAAAGCAAAATCTCAAGCTCTGCCCGAGACCTGCTGCATTAGAACCCACAGTTTAACACAATCCTCAGATGACTCATATGCAGATTAGTTTGGAAAGTATTGATCTGGACACAGAGGAAGAGTACTCTTGTTAGAATGGGGAGCCCTGAGTTCTAAGCCTAATACTGTCTCTTATTAGCTGCACTTAATTTCACCTCAGTTTTGTCATCTGTAAAGTAAGAGTAAATATTATTATGTCAGTGGATGCCCCTGATTTTATCTACTTATTACATCTGACAACCATGATACAAAGTCTATAATAAACACTTCCCAAGTCTAGCTACCATAAGTATATATATATATATATATATATATATATATATATAGTCACCCCTATAAAAATTCTGACCCTACCTTGAAGTTAAAATTCAAATGTATTTTTACAAATCAACTTTTTACCATGAGCCGAATCAGTTCATTTTGATTAAGATACGGAATTATTTTCTTTGATGTTTCATCTTAAAGCCTTAAATGAAGATTAAAAGAGAAATGGTTTCCTTTCTCTTCCCTCTCACTTCTCCGCCAACTCATCCTTCCTCCAAATACAAATGAAGGGGAGAGGCCTAAAGAGAAAAAAACTGATTGAGCACTGCAGTGATTTTTCAGGATGTTCAAATGAATGTAATTAAATTAAACTTCAGAGCCCTACATGTAGCCCCAAAGGATCATGCTGTTAAATAGTTAAGTGATAAGATAGCAACAAAAAGCAAACTATCGGGCCACCTAGGTGGCTCAGTGGGTTAAAGCCTCTGCCTTTCGGCTCTGGTTGTGATCCCAGGGTCCTGGGATCAAGGCCCACATCAGGGCTCTCTGCTCAGCGGGGAGCCTGCTTCCTCCTCTCTCTCTCTGCCTGCCTCTCTGCCTACTTGTGATCTCTGTCTGTCAAATAAACAAAATCTTTAAAAAAAAAAATGAAAAGCAAACTTATCCACAGCACAGATGCAATGTTTGGGTAAAAGCCTTGATCTGTTCAGAGAGAAGGCAGCAAAATAATACCAGAGATTCACTAATCTAAATGAGGAATATCAAAATACACAATAGTACTAAATGTAACAAAGACTGGGGTGACTAGGTGACTCAGCCAGGTCAACGTCTGCTTTCAGCTCAGGTCATGATCCAGGATCCTAAGATCAAGCCCTGTGTAGGGCTCCCTGCTCAGTGGGGAGTCTGCTTCTCCTTCTCCCATATCCCTGCTTATGGTCCCTCTCTCCTCTCTCTCTTGTCAAATAAATAAATACAGTATTTTTATAAATAAATAAATAAATGTAACTAAGACACCATAACAGATACCTCCAAGTTACATGGATAACATATGGGATATAGGGGATGAACAGTCCCAGGCAGCTCCTGATAAGAACCCTTTGACCAACATGGGACCCCAAATTTTGAACCATGGGCCACACCTACAAACTGTATTATTCTATCATATTTGTAATACAAAAGAAATTGTTCTTCCAATTTTGGTTAATAATGGGTTTCTATACAGATAATGATCTTAGATTTCAAAATTTATTTTATAAAATTCATTTTAACTTGAATGATTCCCTAGTTAACATTTGCTCATGGAGCTTACACATGACTAATGTTTTTTCCCCATGCCACTAGAGTAATAGACCCCACTTGCCAAATAGCAGCCTTTCCATCCTCTGGCGTCTCCTGGACATTACAAAGCGATTGGGAATATCTCACATTGGATTTATACAACTTTCTATTTCAACTGCCCTTAAACTCTGGCTCTTAATGTTCCTCCCAAATTGCAACAGAAGATAATATAAGAACATAAAATCAGTCAAAATAAAGAGCTATTTATTGCATACAAAATTGACAAAGTTTTTGGGGCGCCTGGGTGGCTCAGTTGGTTGAGCAGCTGCCTTCGGCTTGGGTCATGGTTCCGGGGTCCTGGGATCGAGCCCCACGTCGGGCTCCCTGCTTAGCGGAGAGCCTGCTTCTCTCTCCCTCTGCCTGCCACTCTGCTTACTTGTGCTCTCTAACTCTGTCAAATAAATAAATAAAATCTTAAAAAAAAGAATTGACAGAGTTTTTGAAATGATATGTCTAAGGTTGGTAAGGGTGGGTAAGGTAAAATAAGCATTCTCATATATTATTCACAGAACGGACTTTTTAGAGACCCATTTGGCCATTTATGGTGAGAATTTTGACACTGCTCATATCATGTGACTCAATATTATCACTCGTAGAAATGTTTAACTCTAAATAAATAATCAAAGATAAGGACAAGTATTTATCTTCAAGGATTTCAGCTTTTTTTATAAAGCTAGAAAATTGACAATACCCTAATTAACCAAAAGTAGACAAATGGCTCAATCAATTATGGCTCATGCATGTGATATTACACTGCCAATAAAAATGAAAGAATATTTACCACATAAATAAGTGCTACTCACATAACATTTAAAGAATGAGATATTAAAGATTACCACAATTTGATACCGGAAAACAATGTACCTTAAAATGCAAAAGGAAAGATACTAAAAAATTTTTTTTTTTTTTTAAGATTTTATTTATTTATTTGTCAGAGAGAGAGAGAGAGAGAGCGAGCACAGGCAGACAGAGCGGCAGGCAGAGGGAGAAGCAGGCTCCCCACAGAACAAGGAGCCCGATGTGGGACCCGATCCCAGGACTCTGGGACCACGACCCAAGCCGAAGGCAGCGGCCCAACCAACTGAGCCACCCAGGCGTCCCAAGATACTAAAAATTTAATAGTAGAACAAGTCCTTGAAGAGTTTACACTTGAGTTGGTAGATATATTGAATTGGTATGTATATTATGTGTATACATAATATATGTATACATATATATAATATGTATATTATGTGTTACTTACATCTATTTAGCGATATCAAGTAATATACAATAAACAAGTAATATATCAAAGCACAGAAGCTTGACCAACTAATTATTATCTGTGTACAGGGAATATTCTTTTCACTGAATCTGGAAGAACAAGTAGTTTTCCAGATGGAGAACTAGTAGAAAGGCATTCTTAGAGGAAGAAATAACGTATGCAATGCCACTGAGTTGTCCATTCCTGGTATCTAGGTCAAGGGCCAAATGCTCAATTAATGTTTGTTACATACACTAATGAATGAGTTAAAAAGAAACATAATTTCATATTCTCTAACTTTTTTGTCTCCTACGTTTCAGTCACTAAAAGCTTACAATAACAACATAAGGATACATTACAAACATCCAAATTAACTAATTTTATATCAATTACATCATAGATTACTTTTCAAAATCTTGCGATTTAATTTCATCAGTAATTTATCAGTAATTTATTGAATAATTAATGTAAGAGGAGTACCCCTCAGAAATTATTTAAAGGTATTAACTCTTTACCTTATACTTATGGAACAGGTAACATTTAGACCAAGAGCCCTTTGTCTACTCACCAACTATAAATCGAAAGAACAATGTAATTGAGTTTAGACACTTTTTCTTTAAAAAAAAAAAAAAAAACTACTACAAGGAGATCTTTGATATAATTTAGGCTTCTTTTAAAAAGATTTGTTTGCTGTTGTTTATTCTTCCTAAAATAATAAAGTGATATGTTGGCAATGTAGATGGCAAAATTGATATTAAAATCCCTGTACAGTTATTAAATTTCTGAGTCATTACTTAACTTTTTCACATCCATAAAGACTGAAGTCCATCATCCTTCGTCAGCAATTAGGAGATGGAAGGTTTGGAGAGAAACTTGGTAATGTTTTTCTAATCTAATGATAGTTGATAGAAAAAAATGTCTATAGAAAGGAAAAGCAGAGGGATACAATCCCAACCAAGATTTAATGCATAGATGGAACTTATATTCAATTAGATATTTATTATTAAAATAATAGTAACTAAAAACCCTTTTCTAGCCATTTTACTTACTAAATACTCTATATTAGAGTATTATAGTATTAGTATATACAATATATTATATATATTATAGCATTAGTACTAGTATTGATTAGTATTAGTACTAGCAAAATGTTATAGATAAGGCATAGTGCTCCCACAAGGTATGAAATCTACAGAAGATCCCCACATAGGGGTGCCTGGGTGACTCAATCAGTTAATCATTCAACTCTTTATTTCAGCTCAGGTCATGATCACAGGATTGTGAGATCAATCCCTAAGTTAAATGTTTACCTTCAGCTCAGGTCATGATCTCAGTATGGGAGTATGCTTAGGATTCTCTCTCTCTGCCCCCCTTCACACCCCGTCAAATAAATAAATAAAATCTTTAAAAAAAGAAGAAGATCACCACATATCACCAAGAGCTACCTTCTGAACCTCAATAAGGGTTTATAGAAACAAAGAGCTCTGGCACCAAAGAGTACCTTTTAACTGTGAAATGTACTTTTAATTAAAAAAATGTCAAACTTCTATCCAAAAGAGCAAAGTTGGCCACATCCACACAAAGGGAAAAACCAAATGGATCATTCTTTGCGGCACAAATGGAGGTTTTGCAGTAGAGATGAATGTTGAGAAAACCAAGTGATCACATGCATATGGAAAGTTACTCATGCAGACTCATGAGACTCTTCACTGTTGAAATCAGCACCATATCAATACTGCGATTCATGATTTAGAGGGGAAAAAACTGTCATAGTAAATCAATGTGGTTCCTTTAAATTGGTTTTATACTTTTGTTTCTATTTGATTTGCAGGTTTTTTGTTTCATTGTTACATAAATCTTGGACATTGTTACATAAGTCTTGGACATATTTTAAGTGTATTTTTTTAACAATCTTTTTTTTTTTCCTTCAAAAGAGATATAGAGGGGCACTTGGTGGCTCAGTCGGTTAAGCATTTACCTTTTGCTTAGGTCATGATCCTAGAGTCCCAGGTTCAAGCCCCATGCTGAGCCCCCTGCTCGGTGGGGAGTCTGCTTCTCCCTCTCCCTCTGCCCCTCCTCCCACTTGTGTGCTCTCTCTCTCACCCATTCCTCTCTCAAATAAATAAATAAAATCTTTAAAAAAGAGAAAGAGAGAGAGAGATACACGCTTTGATGGAATATAGGGTGTAGCTTTGCTAGGAACTGGCTTATCATTTCACTTCTTGTGCAGATCCACCTATAGGGTGGAACTGTCACTCTGGCCAGAGTGTGCCAGTAGCTATTTCCCATGGCAGTTATGGTGGCCATTACAAGTTGTGAAAGTAGTACTCTGCCCTACGTATCAATCTGTATGAACCTGGTTGAAATAGTTCTACCCTGAGGCAGGAATCCAACTCAGATCAATTAAGTTGAACTATGTGAAACTGTCAGTTTTGTAAGTCAAAAAGAGTCAAATATCAGCATATGCTTATCATGCAACCTAATATATGCTCAAGCTTCTTTTCCTTCAAGGACAGCCTGACCTAAATCAGTATGAATCCATCAAAATAAAGACCTCTTACTGGGCAACTAACCTTTCTGATGTATTCCTGATATTCACCAGTGCCATTTATCAAAGTAGAATTAAAAAGTAAAGGCTGTGAGGTGCCTGGGCAGCTCAGCCCATTAAGCATTTGCCTTCAGCTCAGGTCATGATCTCAGGAGCCTGGGATGGAGCCCCGCATTGAGCCCCACATCAGGCTCCATGCTCAGCAGGGAGTCTGCTTCTCCCTCTGCCTTTGCTCATGCTCTCCATCTCTCTCTCAAATAAATAAATAAAATCTTTAAAAAATAAATAAATAAAGGCTTCTTTGTCTCTTCCTCAGTGATGCCTGTGGAGGCAGCAGCCATTTTCTACTCAGCATCATGGCCACCCTCAGACCTCTCATGAAGCCCAAGATCACTAAAAAGAGGACCAAGAAGTTAACAGGAACCAGGCAGCCCGATATGTCAAAATTAGGCACAACTGGTGGAAACCCAGAGACACTGACAATAGGCTACACAGAAGATTCAAGGGCCAGATCTTGATGCCCAACATCGGTTAGAGGAACAATAAGAAAACAAAGCACATGGTACCCAGTGGCTTCTTGAAGTTCATAGTCCACAACATCAAGGAGGTTGAAGTGCTCCTGATGTGCAACAAATCTTGTCATGCAGAGATTGCTCACAATGTCTCCTCCAAGAATCAGCCACTGTGGAAACAGCAGTCCAGCTGGCCCTCAGAGTCACAAATCCCAATGCCAGGCTGCACAGTAAAGAAAATGAATAGACAGAGAGCTTATGTGTCCATTGTATTTCTGTTAATAAAACCATAAAACTATATAAAAAGGTTTTTTTATATATAAAAACAATATAATGAAAAAAACAGCTATTGAATACACTTTAATTCAATATCAAAAAGAAAGAAATCCAGAAGAAATATAAAATTATACATTAAAAATGGGACACTGGAGTTTTGAGAAAATGGTGGAATAGGAGGATCCTGAGCTCACCTTGTTTCACAGACACACAAAGATTAATGCTACATCTATGCAACTAACTCTGAAAACAATCTGGTGACTGGCAGAACAGACTTTCCACAGTTACCCATAGAGAAAAGGGCACATGTTAAAGGGTAGGAGGGGCAGAGACCCAGTTGGGAATGAAACCACTCCCACCACCATGTGACCAATGACAAATGGAAGGGACATCACAAGCATGGAGAAGTGCTAAGGCACCCCTGACACTGGGGACCCCTACTGGGAAGAAAATCTCCAAAACACCTGGTTTGAAAATCAGTGGGACTTAACTCCTAGAAAGCAGGAGGGCAATAGGAAACTGAGTTCCCATCCTTAAAGAGCCAATATACTAAATAACTTGGCCCAGACACAGCAAAGAAGCAGTAGTTTTAAAATTACCTGGGGTATATGTAAAGGAGATTTCTGAATAATCATAGAACATGTGCAGAAGGGAAAGTGATCTGCAAGACATTTCTCTGCGAACAGAAGTGTTCACAGGCACCATTTCTCTTCTGCTTACCACCCTACTCCCCAACCTAAATGGCTGGAAACTTCTGGGAATGAGTGCTAACGCTCTCCATCTTCTTTGCTAGCACCTCATGCCCCATCCTGGCACTCCCCTGAAGACCCAACCTGTCAAATTTACCTGATTTGGTAGGCATCTCTCTCCAAATTGACTCCTGCTCTGCTACACCAAGCAGGCAGCCCCAGCCAGAACTAGTACCACCCAAAGGTTAAAAAAAAAAAAAAAATTAAAGCTTTTTAATATAAGATCAGGAAAAAGAAAAGGATGTCCACTCTCACCACTTTTATTCGACAGAGTACTGGAAGTCCTAGCTGTAGTGACCAGAAAAGAGAAAAAAAGAAAAAGCATCCAAACTGGTAAAAAATAAAACCCTCTATTTGCAGATGACAAGATACTGTATACAGAAAACCCAAAAGATTCAGCTAACTTTAGAACTGATAAATGAATTCAGTAAAGTTGCAGGATACAAAATTAATATACAGAAATCTGTGGAATTTCTATAGACTAATAATGAAGTAGCAAAAATTAAAGTTAAGAAAACAAGCCCATTTATAACTGCCACCAAAAAGAATAAAATATCTAGGAATATCTTATACACTAACAATGAAAACACAGAGGGAAATTAGAGAATCGATTCCATTTACTATAGCACCAAGAACCATAAGATACCTGGGAATAAACCTAACCAAAGAGGTAAAGGATCTGTACTTGAGGAACAACAGAACACTCATGAAAGAAATCAAAGAAGACACAAAAAGATGGAAGACCATTCCATGCTCATGGATCAGAAGAATAAACATTGTTAAAATGTCTTTACTGCCTAGAGCAATCTATACTTTTAATGCCATTCAGATCAAAATTCCACCGGTATTTTTCAAAGAGCTGAAGCAAATAATCCTAAAATTTGTATGGAATCAAAAAAGACCCCAAATTGCTAAGGAAATGTTGAAATACAAAAACAAAACTGGGAGCCTCATGTTGCCTGATTACAAGCTTTACTACAAAGCTGTGATCACCAAGACAGCATGGTACTGGCATAAAAACAGACACATAGACCAGTGGAACGGAGTAGAAAGCCCAGATATGGGCCCTCAACTCTATGGTCAAATAATCTTCAACAAAGCAGGAAAAAATATACAGTGGAAAAAAGACAGCCTCTTCAGTAAATTGTGCTGGGAAAATTAGACAGCTATATGTAGAAGAATAAAACTCGATCATTCTCTTACACCATACACAAAGATAAACTCAAAATGGATAAAAGACCTCAACATGAGGCAGAAATCCATCAGAATCATAGAGGAGAACATAAGCAGTAACTTCTTCGATATCAGCCACAGCAACTTCTGTCAAGATATGTCTCCAAAGGCAAAGGAAACAAAAACAAAAATGAATTTTTGGGACTTCATCAAGATCAAAACCTTCTGCACAGCAAAGGAAACAGTCAACAAAACAAAGAGGCAACCCATGGAATGGGAGAAGATATTTGCAAATGACAGTATAGACAAAAGGCTGATATCCAGAATCTATAAAGAACTCCTCAAACTCAACACACACAAAACAGATAATCATGTCAAAAAATGGGCAGAAGACATGAACAGACACTTCTCCAATGAAGACATACAAATGGCTATCAGACACATGAAAAAATGTTCATCATCACTAGCCATCAGGGAGATTCAAATCAAAACCACATTGAGATACCACCTTACATCAGTTAGAATGGCCAAAATTAACAAGACAGGAAACAACGTGTGTTGGAAAGGATGTGGAGAAAGGGGAACCCTCTGACACTGTTGGTGGGAATTCAAGTTGGTGCAGCCACTTTGGAAAACAGTGTGGAGATTCCTCAAGAAATTAAAAATAGAGCTTCCCTATGACCCTGCAATTGCACTACTGGGTATTTACCCCAAAGATACAGATGTAGTGAAAAGAAGGGCTAATGTTCATAGCAGCAATGGCCACGGTCGCCAAACTGTGGAAAGAACCAAGATGCCCTTCAATGGATGAATGGATAAGGAAGATGTGGTCCATATACACTATGGAGTATTATGCCTCCATCAGAAAGGATGAATACCCAACTTTTGTATCAACATGGATGGGACTGGAAGAGATTATGCTCAGTGAAGTAAGTCAAGCAGAGAGAGTCAATTATCATATGATTTCACTTATTTGTGGAGTATAAGAAATAACACGGAGGACACGGGGAGTGGAGAGGAGAAGGGAGTTGAGGGAAATTGGAGGGGGAGATGAACCATGAGAGACTATGGACTCTGAAAAACAATCTGAGGGTTTTGAAGGGGCAGGGGGGATGGGGAAGTTGGGTGATCCTGGTGGTGGGTATTATGGAGGGCACATTTTGCATGGAGCACTGGGTTTGGTGTGTAAACAATGAAATCTGGCACACTGAAAAGAAATTTTAAAAAAATTTTTTAAAAATCTAGGAATAAATTTTATCAAGGGAGTGAAAAACCTACACCCTAAAAATATAAAATCATACACTCATGAAGAAACTGAACAAAAATGAAAAGATTGCCAGCTTATGGACTGGAAGAACAAATACCATTTAAATACCATTAAAATGACTACCTAAAGCAAGATTCAATGAAATTCCTATCAAAATACCAACAGCATTTTTCACAAAACTAGAACAATCAATCCTAAAATTCGTATGGAACAAAAGACTCTGAATAGCCAAAGCAATCCTGAGAAAAAATAACAAAGCTGGGGGTATCACATTCCAGATTTTAAGATTTTAAGGGGAGTCTCCTTGGATCTGCCTCTTGTGGCGTACCTGCTCCCAGAGCAGTGACCCGACTGTGCTTTGGATGACAGTTTAAGGTAATCCAGATCTGAGACTCCCCTACCTCCTCTTGGAGGAGCAATGCAGCAGGAATCTGCTGGGTTTGGAAACTCCAAACAGGGCCGTGAGTCAGAGACAGAAATGCTCAGTCACAGGCCAGGTGAGCACAGAGTGCAGCTGGAGACCAGGGAGATGGGAGGGATTGACTGCTTTTCTCTGAGGGCACCCTGAGAAATGGGACCCTGAGCTCTCAGCATCTCCAGGCTGGAGGCCATTTTAGACCCAAAGACACCTCCAGATTTAAATTGAGGGGGTGGAAAACAGTTTGCCATGCTAACGGACATCAAAAGAAAGCTGGGGTGGCAATCCTTATATCAGATAAATTAGATTTTAAGCCAAAGACTACAATAAGAGATGAAGGAGCACACTATGTCATACTTAAATGGTCTAACAAGAAGAGCTAACAATTTTAAATATTTATGCCCCTAAAACGGGAGCAGCCAATTGTATAAACCAATTAATAACAAATCAAAGGAACACAATGACAATAATACAATTAGAGTAGGGAAGTTTAACACTCCCCTCACTGAAATGGACAGATCATCGAAGCAAAAGATCAACAAAGAAATAAAGGCCTTAAATGGCACACTGGACCAGATGGACATCACAGATATATTCAGAATATTCCATCCCAAAGAACAGAATACATATTCTTCTCTAGTGCACAAGGAAAATTCTCCAGAATAGATCATATCCTCGGTCACAAATCAGGGCTCAACTGGTACTAAAAGACTGGGACCATTCCTCGCATATTTTCAGACCACAATGCTCTAAAGCTAGAACTCAATCACAAGAGGACAGTTGGAAAGAGCTCAAATACATGGAGGCTAAAGAGCATCCTACTAAAGAATGAATGGGTCAACCAGGAAATTAAAGAATTTTAAAAATTCATGGAAACAAATGATAATGAAAACACAACTAGTCAAAATCTTTGGGATACAGCAAAGGCAGTCCTACGAGTAAATAGCAATACATAGCAATACAAGCCTTTCTCAAGAAACAAGAAAGTCTCAAGTATACAACCTAACCCTACACCTAAAGGAGCTGGAGAAAGAACAGCAAAGAAAGCCTAAACCCAGCAGGAGAAATCATAAAGATCACACAGAAATCAAAGAAATAGAAACCAAAAGAACAGTGGAACAGATCAACAAAAGGAGGAGCTGATACTTTGAAAGAATTAATAAGATTGATAAAACCCTGGCCAGATTTATCAAAAAGAACAAAGGACCCAAATAAATAAATCATGAATGAAAGAGGAGAGGTCACGACCAACACCAAAGAAATACAAACAGTTATAAGAACATATTATGAGGGGCGCCTGGGTGGCTCAGTGGGTTAAAGCCTCTGCCTTCGGCTCGGGTCATGATCCCAGGGTCCTGGGATTGAGCCCCGCATCGGGCTCTCTGCTCAGCAGGGAGCCTGCTTCCTCCTCTCTCTCTGCCTGCCTCTCTGCCTACTTGTGATCTCTGTCTGTCAAATAAATAAATAAAATCTTTAAAAAAAAAAACATATTATGAGCACCGATACATCAGCAAATTTGACAATCTGGAAGAAGTGGATGCATTCTTAGAGACATAAACTACCACAACTGAACTGGGATGAAATAGAAAACCTGAACAGACCCATAACCAGTAAGGAGATTGAAGCAGTCATCAGAAATCTCCCAACAAACAAGAGCCCAGGGATAGACGGCTTCCCAGGGGAATTTTACCAAGCACTGAAAGAAGAATTAATTCCTAGTCTCATGAAACTGTTTCAAAAAAATAGAAATGGAAGGAAAATTTCCAAACTCATTTTATGAGGCCAGCATCAAAACCGGACAAAGAACCCATCAAGAAGAATTACAGACCAATATCCTTGATGAACACAGATGCAAAATCCTCACCAAAATACTAGCCAGTAGGATCCAACAGTACATTAGAAGGATTATTCACCACGACCAAGTGGGACTTATTTGGGCTGCAAGGTTGGTTCAACATCCGCAAATCAGTGTGATACAATACTTTAGTAAAAGACAGAACAAGAACCAAATGATACTCTCAATAGATGCTGAAAAAGCATTTGACAAAGTACAGCATTCTTTCTTGATCAAAACTCTTCACAGTGTAGGGATAGAGGGTACATACCTCAACACCATCAAAGCCATCTATGAAAAACCCACAGCAAATATCATTCTCAATGGGGAAAAACTGAGAGCTTTCCTCTAAGGTCAGGAACATGGCAGGGATGTCCACTATCACCACTGTTATTCAACATAGTACTAGAAGTCCTAGCCTCAGCAATCAAACAACAAAAAGAAATAAAAGGCATCCAAATCACAAAGAAGAAGTCAAACTCTCACTCTTTGCAGATGATATGATGATACTTTATGTAGAAAACCCAAAAGACTCCACTCCAAAACTGCTAGAACTCATACAGGAATTCAGTAAAGTCTCAGCATATAAAATCAAAGCACAGAAATCAGTGGCATTTCTATACACCAACAGCAAGACAGAAGAAAGAGAAATTAAGGAGTTGATCCCATTTACAAGTGCACCCAAAACCATAAGATACCTTGGAATAAACGTAACCAAAGAAGCCAAGAATCTGTACTCAGAAAACTGTAAAGTACTCATGAAAGAAATTGAGGAAGACACAAAGAAAGGAAAAAACAATCCATGCTCATGGATTGGAAGAACAAATATTGTGAAAATGTCTATGCTAGCTAGAGTTATCTACACAATGAATGTAATCCCTATCAAAATACCATCAATTTTTTTCAAAGAAATGGGGCAAATAATCCTAAAATTTATATGGAACCAGAAAACACCCCGAATAGCCAAAGGAATGTTGAAAAAGAAAGCCAAAGTTGGTGGCATCACAATTCCAGACTTCAAGCTCTATTACAAAGCTCTAATCATCAAGACACTATGGTACTAGCACAAAAACAGACAAATTGATCAATGGAACAATAGAAAGAGCCCCAAAATTGACCCTCAACTCTATGGTCAACTAATCTTCAATAAAGCAGCAAAGAATGTGAATGGAAAAGAGACAGTCTCTTCAACAAATGGTGTTGGGAAAACTGGACAGCCACATGCAGAAGAATGACTGGACCACTTCCTTATACTACACACAAAAATAGTCTCAAAATGGATGAAAGACCTCAATGTGAGACAGGAATCCATCAAAATCCTTGACGAGAACACAGGCAGCAACCTCTTCAACCTCATCCACAGCAACTTCTTCCTAGAAACATCCCAAAGGCAAGGGAAGCAAGGGCAAAAATGAACTATTGGGACCTCATCAATATCAAAAGCTTTTGCACAGCAAAGGAAACAGTCAACAAAACCAAAGACAACTGACAGAATGGGAGAAGATATTTGCAAATGACATATCAGATAAAGGGCTAGTATCCAAAATCTCTAAATAATTTATCAAACTCAACACCCAAAGGACAAACAATCCAATCAAGAAGTGGGCAGAAGACATGAACAGACATTTCTGCAAAGAATACATCCAAATTGCCAATAGACACCTGAAAAGGTGCTCAACATCACTCAGCATCAGGGAAATACAAATCAAAACCACAATGAGATACCACCTCACACCAGGCAGAATGGCTAAAATTAACAAGTCAGGATAAGACAGATGTTGGCCAGTATGCGGAGAAAGAGGAACCCTCCTACACTGTTGGTGGGAATGCAAGCTGGTGCAGCCACTCTGGAAAACATTATGGAGGTTCCTCAAAAAATGAAAATAGAGCTACCCTATGACCCAGCAATTGCACTATTGAATATTTACCCTAAAGATACAAACGTAGTGATCCAAAGGGGCATGTGTACCCGAATGTTTATAGCAGCAATGTCCACAATAGCTAAACTATGGAAAGAATCTAGATGTCCATCAACAAATGAATGGATAAAGAAGATGTGGTGTGTATACACATACACACACACACACACACACACACACACACACACAATGGAATACTATGCAGCCATCAAAAGAAAAGAAATCTTGCCATTTGCAACGATGCGGATGGAACTAGAGGGTATTATGCTGAGCAAAGTAAGTCAATCAGAAAAAGACAATTATCATATGATCTCTCTGATATGAGGAATTTGAGAGGCAGAGCCGGGTGTTGTGGGGTGTAGGGAAGGAAAAATGAAACAAGATGAGATCGGGAGGGAGACAAACCATAAGAGACTCTTAATCTCATGAAACAAACTGAGGGTTGCTGGGGGGAGTGGGGGTAGGGAGAGGATGGTTGGGTTATGGACATTGGAGAGAGTATGTGTTATGATGCATGCTGTGAAATGTATAAGCCTGATGGTTCACAGTCCTGTACTCCTGGTGAAAATAATACACTATATGTTAATAAAAATAATTTTAGTTCCAGTTACAAAATAAATTAAGCCATGGAGATGAAAGTTACAGCACATAGAATATAGTCAATAATATTGTATGTTGGCAGTAACTGCCCCTATTATGGCGAGCACTGAGTAATGTACAGAATTGTTTAATCAATATGTTATCCATCTGAAACAAATTCACCATATATGTTAGTTATACTTTAATAATTTTTAAAGTAATAAATAAATAAAAGTGGGACACTGACTTAACTTCTTGGCCACTGATTAGGGAGCCCTTCTCTTTAGGTCAGAAATTAGTCAATCTTTTTTTGTATAAAGCAGTGCAGGAAAATTTCAAAACTCCCAAAAAGACATCAGTCAGTATAGTTTTTCAAAAAAATTCTTTTTATCTTCTAATCAAAACAATATTAAGGAGGAATTAATTATTACCCTCAGTGTTTTCTCAGCCCTTTTTTGTGAGGCACCTTTTCTTTTATTGTTTCAAATTTCCTAACAGTGATGAATTCCTACCCACATCTAACTGTAGGAGAAGAGGATGAATAAAGCTTTGTCCCATTATTGATTCATTTGAGTTGAGGTGATCTGCTTCCCTGTTTCACATCAAACATGATTGTTAGTGACAATATCTAAATGTAACTTTTCTGGTCCCATTTGGGGCACTGAAATGCATATTCCACTTTCTCCCAACAAATATTTCAAAATAGAAAGCATGACAAAATCCTGTTATATATAGGGCAAGAGATGAAGAAATCTGAGGAACACATCAAGTCCTTGTTACCTTTCCTGTTTTGTTCATAACCTATCTCTTGAGAAGGAAATACCCCAAATCTTGTGTATAGTAGCTCCATATCCATTTGGTCCCCAAATAAAGGAGTAGTCCCTTGACAAACAGCCAATAAAGCCTGGCCTCAGCAACATGATATTCTATGACTTCTCTGGCATGACACTAAAGAGCTGAAGTTAAGAAAAACGATATGTATTCACAGAAGAAAAAAAATGTGATATGTTGAATCTATGAAAAAGAGCTGAGTAAAATTATAATAAATGATAAAATATTCCTGAAGTCCTGTGATAGTAAAGTTATTCACTTGTTTATTCATTCAATAAATGTTTACAAGAATCTATTATATGTAAGGTATTATATTGATACAAATAATTAACATTGCTATTTCAGGTATCACACTGATATTTTATGTACCTCATCTCAAAATTGTTATGAATTAGGTATTATTATCATCCCAATTCTCCAGAAGAAAAATTTAAAGTTAGAAAGATTAAATAACTTGCTCAAGATCATAAGTGGCAGTGATGGGATTTGAATTTATATCTATTTTCTTTTAACCATTAGAACCAGTTAAAAACATTTAGCTTTCTTGTTTACTGTTTCCTGTCTTACACAAGACTTCATTAAGTAATATTCTTATCAGAGATATTTCCCAAATAGCTTACTAAATCTCTCTTACTAAAGTAAATGTTGTATTTGTTGGACTTCTGAGTCTTGCCTTTCACTACTAAAAACAAACCAAAATTGTAGTGTCCAGTGGGTTTATACTTCTCTGACCATATAGGACTCAAAAACTGCCAAATGCAATTTATGTATGGTAACCACTGTTAATAATCAATGACAATACAAGAATCGTTAAGTGGCTTAATTGATGGTATATTAAATCTTAGAGGGCAGGAGAAACTAAGAAATTCACATTAACGTAAGGACAGAGATCTAAAAATGCAGTGAAAATTATCCAAGGAGGCATTCCAGCTTTGCCATTAATTAATTCTGTAACTTCAGTGAACTCATTTAACCCCAGGTTAAAAATCAAATAATCCTTGATTTTTGCCTTTCACTCCAAAACCTATCAGCAAGTCCTCTTAGGTCCGTCATTAAAACAAAGCCAGAATCTAACCATTTCTCACTACTCTACTGCTTTTCACATGATGCATCTTCATCCACATCCTCACCTGAAATATTGCAATTATCTCCTAATTGACCTCCTTTGCTTTTACATTTACCCTTTCACAGTCTAAACTCCACATGTGAGTAATCATTTTTTAAAAATGGAACAGATCACATGAGCCTTCTACTTAAAACCTTTCTGAAATCTAAACTCCTTACTAAGGCCTAACTTCACATGATCTGGCCCCAACTACCTCTCCCATCTCATCTTTCCCCACCCTCCCCAACTTACTTCACTAACTTTCTGGCTGTTTCTCAAATATGCAAACTCATTCCTACCCAGACCCTATTCACCGGTATTTCCCTTTGCCTGGAATGCTCTTCCCAAAGACATTTATATGATTAGCATCTTCACATCATTCAAATCCATGACTAACTGTATCTTCCACAAAGAGCAACACCTGACCACCCTATCTAAAACAATTCAACCCTTCATACCCCCCTCTGCATTTCTCCTCACAGCATTTGCCATTGCCCCAAATCACATTTGTAACTTAGCTGATGATAACCTTTTTGAGGGCAGAGACCTAGGGTGTCTTGTTAACTAATTTATCTTCAGTGCCTAGGCAGCACCAGCCATAATAGTAAATATTCAATAAATATTAAAACAAATGAATTATCCTCCAAGCTCCATCATTTTACAACACTGTGATACTCACAGGATCAGTAGAGTAGACTGACATGCAGACTCTGTCAGATTCTGAATAGACTGGTAACTTCACCACCCATCTATCTTCAGGCACATTGCTTGGATTTGCTGCCCATAATGGCACTTTTCTTTCCAAATGCAGGTAGATGCTCCTATATGCCCTCTATGGTGCTGCTCTTGACCTCTATCCTCCTTTCCCCAGGATGGTCAGAAAAGATTTTCACTGTGTTTTTTTTCCTTTGAGATGGGTATACTTCCTCAGGTACTTGTTATACATTTTGCTATCTCAGTAAAACTTCCTGAAGTCTTAGAACTTCTGTGATGATGGTCTGTATTTTTTTCCTACCAAAATATAACTGTTATATATTTGCTGAGTGAGAGTTAATTCATTATCAATAAATACTAAAATATTTACTGCATTAAAATTCCATGCCATGTGAAGATATAGAAATGAAAGCTGCCTCCTGCTTCTGCTCCTGACAATCTCTGGAAATTTTCTAGACTGCCCTGAGAATTCTTTTTTTTTTTTTTTTAATGTGACTTGCTCAACAGTCTTTTGTGCTCCAAATATTGTTTATTTATCATTACAAATGATAAGTTTCTGGCTAAGACTGATGTTTATCAGCTCAGATGGAAACGTTGGAATAATTAATAATATCATTTATTTTTAAAAACCTATAGTTAGGTGGCATGCATAATGTATTAAAAGGAAAAGTTGCAGCTTCCTGCATTATGAGAAATCAAAGAGGTCAAAGATAGCTAATACACAAAAGCTGAAAAAGAAGCCCTTGTTTCTAGTGATAGTTCAAGAAAGTATCTTAGAAGATCCCATTCACATGTCCCAAAAGCTTTAATTCTCACTTAAACATCTATGGAAGTAACAACTACCCAGTGATTTAAAAGACCATAAAATAGATACAGCCCATTTTCTTTCCATTAAATACCCCACTGCAAATTCTACAATTTCACTTTCATATGTTCAGGAAACAATAAAACTAAAAATTTCTAAACTGGCTGATTCCTCAGTTCAACCATAGAAGCTGAAACAAGTTGGTTCTTTCTCAATATCCAAAATAATATTAAGAGCAACAATCTTTTTCTATGTACTTACCAGAACTGTGAATTTAATTCTCTAAGAAAGATATGCAGTTGTGCCCTCTGCAAACCTTCTACTGAGATTAGATCTACACATTTTAAATTCTATTTGGACAATAGACTACAGTTTCCGTGCCTCTGTCATTAAAATAAACCCAATATAAACTGTAATCACAATGAACCAAGGAATTAAGGTGAGAAACTTAGTAATTCATACAAAAGACAAGTTAGATTCCCTGCTGTCAGCTTCAAAGGTTATAGGTAATAAACTAAAAACTACAAGCAAATTGAGACAAAGGAAGAGAATATAACTCTTAAGACTGACTTAGGTCATTTGATCACTTTATCATATCTCTCCCAGATGACAAAATAGAGACTTGAAATGTTGATATCCTAACCAGACATAATATTAAAAATATTTTACAACATCTTGATACCAGTACTGACCTAGTAAAACAGACTTGAACTTCACAAAGAGGAATTACAGCCCTTTTGGTCTTTGAGGACCCTTTTGTGGCAGGCATCAACCATTTAGTGGCTGATTTAGGGGAAGTGTGGTGGGTTCTGTGGAAGGTCTAGGGCCAACGCAGTGAGGACGATGATAGGGCCACTCAAAATGTTTGTAGTAGAAGCTCTTTACCAACCAGTAAAATAGTATTTCAGTACTTTTAATACCTGGAAGAGCCATACAATGAATGCCAAGTGAACATTACTTGAGTTTTGAGTATCATGAGTTTTGAGTGACTGAGGAAAGGAGAAAGGAAGGGAAGGGAGGAGCAATGAACATATCAGTCCCTCTAAAATATTTTTTTTTACTTTGCTATTTCTCCTCCCTTAGTGAGATCCTACTCATCCAACAGAATTCAAATGTCATTTGTAAAGTCAAATTCCTCGCTCTCGCTCTTAACACAAAGTCTCCATCCGCCTTGTTTTCATTCTCCCCTCACTGTAATTTTATGTGTATATTTGTTCTATAGTTATTTGTTTAATGTCTCCTTCTCTCTTTAGACTCTAGGTCCCAAGAGATCTTAAGACTTGTTTTTTGGCTCATCATTTTCTAACAAACAGAAAAAAATACTTGATGCACATTAAATATTTTTTGAATAAACAACAGCAATGTTTAAAATGCTACATACCATATAAGGTAAAATGAAACAGCAATTATCCATAGTTGCCTCACAGTGAGGGAGAAAATCATGCATCTAAAAAAAAAAAGATGTTAATTATAATATCTAACATTAATCGAGTTCCTACTAAAAACATCCAGTGTGCTAAGTGTTTCAAATACTACCTTTTTAATTTTCCCAAAACCCTATGAGGTAAGCACTATTTTCAATGTCCCCATTTTGTAGATAAGGAAATTAAGGCTTAGAGGAATAAGTTGTTAAAATTCCAGAGATAGTAAATGATAGAACAAGGATCTGAAGCCAGGCCTATTGAGCACCAGAAGCTGAATTCAGTCTCCACATATTCTGCTTCTTCATGTTTAATCCCTCTCACATATGCCCCCTTCGTTTGGAGTGGATGAGCTGGCAGCATTTTGTACTTCTATAAAGATTGGATTAAGTATGCATAAGAACCAAAGCAATACATTATAAGAGGAAAGATAACAAGGAAAAAAACTGCTGCAGATATATTCTGGTATCTATTCACTGAGCAGATGGTGTACTTCTGAGAAATACCGGGATATATGAAAGAAAACAGTTAGGCAACTGATGTTTATGTGGGTGTGGATTTCTGGCTACAGCAGATGCCTGTTGCTTCCTGACATCTGCCATATTCCACTCTAAGTACCAAAAAAACATACAACTGACAAAGTTGCATAGATTGTAGCTTTGCACGTTAGTAAGTTGTACTTACTGGTCTTATAAGGCATCATCCAACCAAGAAGTCAAAAGCTAAAATTGATCTCTCAGATACCATAGCACAATAGAAAAAACACAGACTTTAGAATCCAACAAGCCTGATTTTAACTCAACACCAAAACAAAGAAACAAAACAACCAAAAAACAATTAAAAATTGGCAGAGGACCTGAATAGATATTTTTCCAAAGAAGACATCCAGATGGCCAACAGACACATGAAAAGATGCTCAACATCGCTAATCATCAGGGAAATATAAATCAAATCCACAATGAGATGTCACTTTATGCTTGTCAGAATGGCTAGAATGAAAAAGACAAGAAATAACAAGTGTTGGTGAGGACATGGAGAAAAAAGAACATCTTGCACTGTTGGTGGAAATGTACATTGGTGCGGCTACTATGGAAAACAATACGTTCTTCAAAAAATTAAAAAATAAAAATATCACATGATCTAGCAACCCCTCCTACTGGGTATTTACCAAAAGAAAATGACAACAGCAATTTGAAAGGATATATGCACCCCTATGTTTATTGCAGCATTAATCACAATAGTCAAGGTAGGGAAGCAACCTAAGTGTCCACTGATAGATGACTAGATAAAGATGTTGAATGAATATTACTCAATCACAAAAAGAATGAGATCTTGTCATCTGCAGAAATATGGATGGAACTAAAGGGTATTGTGCTAAGTGAAATAAGTCAGACAGAGAAAAACCAATACCATATGATTGCACTTATATGTGGAACCTACAAAACAAAATGAATGAATGAACAAAAGCAGAAACAGACCCATAAACACAAAGAACAAACTGGTAGTTGGCAGAGGGAAGGTGAAGGGGATACAGAGGTACAGGCTTCTAGTTATGAATACATCATGGGAATAAAAGGTACAGCATAAGGATTATGGTCAAGGATATTGTAATAGTGTTGTATGATGACAGACAGACAGTTTTGAGCATAGCATAACTTACAGAGTTGTCCAACTGCTGTACATCTGTACTGTACATCTGAAACGAATATAACATTGAGTGCCAACTATACTTCAATTTAAAAATTTTTAATTAAAAAAAATCCCAAGTTTATAATCTTGGGCCTGCCATTTACATTCTGTGTACTCTTGAACAATGTTTTTTTAACCTCACAGAGCTTAAGTTTCTTTTTAATAAAATGATGCAGTATTGCCTAACCTGGTTGCTATAGGATTCAAATAGAAATAAAATGCCTTACAAACAGTAGCCACTTAATAAATGTATCCAAATATCCCAACCAAACCGGAAGTTTGGCACAGTTGATATGATGATTACTTTAATGTGTCAACTTAGGAGGTATTTTTGGATGAGATTAACATTTAAATGGGTCAATCTTGAGTAAACAGATTACTTACGAGGGTGGGCCTCATGCAATTAGCTGAAGGGCTAAACAGAATAAAAAGAGCAACCATCCTGACCAAGAGGGAATTCTCTAGCAGACTGCCTTCAGACTTCATCAGCACCACTGACTCTCCTGGGTTTTCAGCTTGCTAGTCCACACTGCAAAAGTCAATTCCTTCTTGCAGACACACACACACACACACGCACGCACACACACACACATATTTATGTATGTATACACACATCCTATTACATACACATCCTATCTTCTCAATTTATACTTGTATGTGTATACACACACACACACAGGCCTATCCTATTGGTTCTATTTCTCTGGAGAATCCTGACTAAATGTTCTTCAATTCTCTGATGAAACAGAATAATAAATTTTAGATCTAAATAAATACTCGATCTGGAGAGATGGAAGATAGAATTGGGCCCATGGAAAAAGCAGGTCTTGAAACTGAAGAAGAAATACCAAGTCAAGCCTAAAATATCCATCAGCCTAAAGACAATCTCAGTTTGGGGCAATCACTTAAGAAAAGGCTCAGAGAAAGTGAATAAAAGTGTAGGGAGTGGGTCTGCCAACAGAGAATCTAAGAAGTAAATTCTAGGAATGCGCTATGGGATAAATCTGATGATTGCCCCTCTTGTAGTATAAGAGTTCCAAAAATCAATTTGTGTTCAATTAAGGCTCAGAAGAAGAAGGGGGATGGCTGAAACAATGGCCCATTGGGTGGTAAAACCAAAGGGTTAATCTAGGACAGGGCTCTCTAATTAGCAAAATTTGGAGGTTTCCTTATAGGTCAACTCTCAGAGAAAGTCCGGGATCTCAGAAAGATCCTTACCACGCAGGCTCACCTAGCCAGAGACCATAGGCCTGAGTATGTTTATGAGAAAGCAACAAGACCCAAGTCTCCTAAATAAACAAAATCTCAGAGTAGGCTTCCTGATGTCTTGAGTAAAGTCACAGGGAAAATCTCTAATAAAATTCAGATCACTGAGATGATGCCTCTGCCAAAACCTTTGCTTCATTCAGAACCATACATTTTTGCTGAAACTGACTAATCAACAATCCATGCAGTCAAATTTGTTCCATTTGTGATTCAGCATATCAAATTTTTTTTAAGTCACTCTTACTTTGGACCAACACCAAAGTATTGGCTGTACTATATACATTAACCCATTATTAGGCAGTTGTAAACAAGAATGTATAGTCAAGGTTTCCAGAGAAACAGAACCAATTGTGTGTGTGTGTTTGTGTGCGCGCGTGCGTGCGTGTGTGCATGTGTATACATGCACACACAGAGAGAGACAGATGGTGGGAGGAAGGGAGAAAGGACATGCTCATGTGATTATGGAGGCTGAGAAGTCCCATGAACTACCATCTGCAAGCTGGAGATCTGAGACAGCTAGAGGTTTAATTCAGTTCAAGACCAAAGGTCTAAGAACCAATGGAGCCAATGGTATAAGTCTTAGTCCAAGGGCATGAAAGATCAATGTCCCAGCTCAAGTAATCAACAGAAAGGGCATATTCTCCCTTCCTCTGCCTTTTTGTTAATTCAGGCCATTCTCAATAAACTGGGGCACCTGGGTGGCTCAGTTGGCTGGTTAAGCATCTGACTCTTGATTTCAGCTCAGGTCATGACTTCAGGGTTGTGAGATTGAGCCCTATGTCAGGCTTTGCACTGGGTATACCACCTGCTTAAGATTCTCTTTCTCCCTTTCCCTCTGCCCACCCCCCACCCCCACCCCAACTCCTGCTCATGCACATGCACTCTCTCTCTCTAAAAAAAACAAATAAATAGGTTAGATGATGCCATCCACACTGGAGAGGGCAAACTGATTCATTCACTGAACCATTCAAATTCTAATCTCATCCATAAACATCCCCACAAACACACCCAGAAATAATGTTTAGTCAAATGTCGTGGCATCTCATGATCCAATCAGGTTGACACATAAAATAAACCATCAGGAAGAATTTGGGTCATTATTCTGGGGATCTTATTTCTAAGTCCTATCGAGAAAAGTTGTAAAGTTGAGGACTGGTGATGCTGCTAATAGGGGTGGTCACTCAAACTGTTACAGTCTAGGCCAGGGGCTGGCAAACTACTCCTGTAAAGGGCCATATGGTAACATTTTAGGTTTTGCACATCATAAGGTCTCAGTTACTAAATTCTGCCTTTGTAGTACAAAAGCAGCCGTGGACAACACGTAAATGAAAAAGTATAGTTGTGTCCCAATTAACTATTATGGACTCTGAAAATTGAATATTATATAACTCCCACATATCACAAAAGATTAATTTTCTGTATATTTATTTTTCAACCATTTAAAAATATAAAAACCACCTTTAGCTCATAGGCCATACAAAAATGGGTTACTCGCGGTCTAGGCTGATAGTTCTTAAACTGTGGTTTTTGGTACTTTGGGAGATTCCATCCTCCTAATGGTATCTGACTCAAAATTTTGAGTTCCTTCCTTGGTTGTTATGGACTAGATAAATGACATGAAATGCCCTAAACATATTGCTATGTACATGTAAGATTACTAATTAGTAATCTACTAAATGATTTTTTAAGCATTACTCAATTTTAATCATTAAAAAACTAAAACTGATCCAGTACTAGAATTTCTCCCACCTCTTAGCCTTTTTAGCTTTCACAAAGATTACATGGTTTGGACCCAAATTACCTCACAGACATTATATGCCATCATAATCTTAACTTCTATTCCTTACAACTTACTATTATTGTAATTAGTTTAAAATCTGTCATTCCCAGTAGACTATAAGCTCTGTAAGATAAATAAATAAAATCTTTTTAAAAAAATTATCAGTTCAGTTTGTTGATGGTTATTTGTTTACACTACTGTTTATAATGACTTCATGTATTTTAGGATATAATTTCGCATTGACAGTTCTTTGAGACAGCATGAAATACGGCTCTGAGTCATTCACACTTCTATTATTAAAAGTTATATGAAATTCACTCCTGGGGTGAGGGGTGAAGGATAGAGGGGGAGGTTAATGCTTTATTTTTACCTCCAAATTCTTACTTCATTGGGAAGTGGTCAAGAGGTTTAAGAACCATTGTATTTGCAAGAGATGCTTTGTGAACCCTAGAGATGTGTATCTGTTAGTTGACACCCTTTGGTTTAGGAGTGATGGGCATTTAATTCATGCTTCTTCTCTACCCCAAAACTAGACTTTCATCCTGCTAAGCCTCACCTCAGCTTCACTTGGGGTGATGCAACCTGTACTAGCTGTTTCTAAGGCAAGACAGGAAAAAGAAAGAATCCTCCCAACTCAAGACAATGCTTCCAAGTCATTAGCTCTCTGTGTGTTTTGTTTTTACAAACATGCAAGTACAAAATGGAGCTCCAGGGATGACGGTGCAAACCTCCACGTCTTAAAAGCAGGCTTATGTGAAAATGAGCAAAACTTCCTTTAAAAATGTCAGGACTACTGATCTGTACTCAACAGCCTCGGATATAGTTTTGGTCTAATTAACCTCAGTATTTCTAGCACTTAATCAAGAAAGAGCCAATTCCAACGGTTCTTATTTTAAACTATTTCACTAAGGGCAACACAAAGGTAATTTAGGTAAAAACAAAAGTTAAACAAAACAAGGGAAAGGAATGTTAATTACTTTAGGGAAATGTATAAACTCCCTCTTTATTGAATGCTCTATGGTTATTTGTTCTAATTGCCCTTTAGTGAGTATTTATTGTGCACATTCACAAGCTGCTCATTAGAATTGCTGATTTGATAAGAGGAAAACTGCAAAACTACCAATAAGTTCACCAGATAGAGAGAATCTTGTAACCCTTTATGTCCTTAACTCCTTCAGCAACCTCTGCACAAAGTTTTCAAAGAATCTAAAGACACAGTTCTGCCAAACCCCACCCTGATACTCTGATAAGTACTCAGAATTTAACCTGCAAGTTTTACACAGATTGACCCAATTTGGTAAAATTGAAAGAGGTGGCTAAATTACACTGTAACAAGTCCTTGAAAAGAGATCATCGTGTCAAGCTGTGATGTCTAGTTATCTCAAAAAAACTTAAGCTGTTTTTGTAAGTGTGGAAGTGTTTGTAAAGGAGAGAGCTGCTGTTGCTCTTCCTTCCTTTCCTTTTTTTCTTTCTTTTGAGAAATATTATAATACTGACAAAAGAAAAACTCTGTTTTGCCTTCCATCTTTGGCCTAGTTGATAGAAGTGAACATCTCCCAAAGGGGTCTTCCTCTTGTCACCATCTATCCAGATCCTACCTGGTTCCAGCTGAAGCCCTCCCCCATCCCACTTCTGCCTGAGTCAGCTTCTGAATGCATCGGCCCTTATTGATTCTAAAGCAGCCTGGTCTCTGATGCTCACTCTCTCTCTCTCTTACTTCTTGGTTCCTTTGCTTTTATTGAACTGTTCCTCTTCTCCATAATCAAGAGGGCTAGAAGAGAGCTTTATTTCCTTTCCAAGCAGGAGGAGGGGGGCTATGAGAAGCTATTCATAGGGTACTGTGAGAACACCAACACAGATCGGGGGAGTTAGGAAAGACTGCCCAGAGAAGACACCCAAAAGCAACATTCTGTCATTCCTAGGCCACTGCTTAACCCAATGATCCAGCAAAGGCTCTGGTTCTCTTCATTTTCTTTCTGCCTACCCTTCCTTACAACTTTCTCTTTGAAAGTACTTCTACTTTATACTCAGTCCTTTTGGTTCTTCTTCATTGATAAGACTTCCTTTCCTTCTTCCTTGTAGGGGCAGAAAGCTGATCTAGAAACAAGTCTGCTATAGATTTAATGGACACTCTGATGTATTTTTATTTTTCTCATACACTTCTGTATTATGTATGCCCTAGTGCTGTTGCATATGGATAGGTTCCAGGTCACTGGTTGGCAAACCTATACTCCAGTTCTGGAGTGATATTTCACTTGCAGACTTCACTGTCTACTGAGCAAGTATGTTATTTGTGTCAGAACAGAAGATAAATAAATGATAATGCAGCAGACGTTCCACCCAGGGATTTTTGTGTTCCGTAAGCAAGTGTAATAGTATACCCACTTTTTGAGTAGTGTCTGAGGATGGAGAAATTTTACGTATCCAAAAAGCATAGAAATGAACTTTCAAAAATGAACAAACTATCTCACAAGGGAAATCTAGATTTTAAAAAGGTACTTTGCAGAAATGTCTGTTCATGTCCTCTGCCCATTTCTTGATTGGATTATTTGTTCTTTGGGTGTTGAGTTTGCTAAGTTCTTTATAGATTTTGGACACTAGCCCTTTATCTGATATGTCATTTGCAAATATCTTCTCTCATTCTGTCAGTTGTCTTTTGGTTTTGTTCACTGTTTCCTTTGCTGTGCAAAAGCTTTTGATCTTGATAAAATCCCCAAAGTTCATTTTTGCCCTTGCTTCCCTTGCCTTTGGTGATGTTCCTAGGAAGATGTTGCTGCGGCTGAGGTCGAAGAGGTTGCTGCCTGTGTTCTCCTCGAGGATTTTGATGGATTCCTTTCTCACATTGAGATCCTTCACCCATTTTGAGTCTATTTTCGTGTGTGGTGTAAGGAAATGATCCAATTTCATTTTTCTGCATGTGGCTGTCCAATTTTCCCAATACCATTTATTGAAGAGGCTGTCTTTTGGCCAACAGACACATGAAAAAGTGCTCCATATCACTCAGCATCAGGGAAATACAAATCAAAACCACCATGAGATATCACCTCACACCAGTCAGAATAGCTAAAATTAACAAGTCAGGAAATGACAGATGCTGGCGAGGATGCGGAGAAAGGGGAACCCTCCTACACTGTTGGTGGGAATGCAAGCTGGTGCAACCACTCTGGAAAACAGCATGGAGGTTCCTCAAAATGTTGAAAATAGAACTACCCTATGACCCTGCAATTGCACTGCTGGGTATTTACCCTAAAGATACAAACGTAGTGATCCGAAGGGGCACGTGCACCCGAATGTTTATAGCAGCAATGTCTACAATAGCCAAACTATGGAAAGAACCTAGATGTCCATCTACAGATGAATGGATAAAGAAGATGTGGTATATATACACAATGGAATACTATGCAGCCATCAAAAGAAATGAAATCTTGCCATTTGCGATGACGTGGATGGAACTAGAGGGTATCATGCTTAGCGAAATAAGTCAATCGGAGAAAGACAACTATCATATGATCTCCCTGATATGAGGGAGAGGAGATGCAACATGGGGGGTCAAGGGGGTAGGAGAAGAGTAAATGAAACAAGATGGGATTGGGAGGGAGACAAACCATAAGTGACTCTTAATCTCACAAAACAAACTGAGGGTTGATGGGGGGAGGGGGTTGGGAGAGGGGGGTGGGGTTATGGAAATTGGGGAGGGTATGTGCTATGGTGAGTGCTGTGAAGTGTGTAAACCTGGCGATTCGCAGACCTGTACCCCTGGGGATAAAAATATATGTTTATAAAGCTGTAAAAAAAAAAAAAAAAGAAAAAAGAAAGGATGAATACCCAAATTTTGTAGCAACATGGACGGGACTGGAAGAGATTATGCTGAGTGAAATAAGTCAAGCAGAGAGAGTCAATTATCATATGGTTTCACTTATTTGTGGAGCATAACAAATAGCATGGAGGACAAGGGGAGATGGAGAGGAGAAGGGAGTTGAGGGAAATTGGAAGGGGAGGTGAACCATGAGAGACTATGGACTCTGAAAAACGATCTGAGAATTTTGAAGGGGTGGGGGGTGGGAGGTTAGGGGCACCAGGTGGTGGGTATTGTAGAGGGCACGGATTGCATGGAGCACTGGGTGTGGTGCAAAAATAATGAATACTGTTATGCTGAAAAAATAAAAAATTAATAAAAAAAATAAAATAAAAATAAAAAGGTACTGTTCTTATATAGTCACAGTCAGAGGCAGCATTCTTTATTTGGAGGTAAAAAGTTAAACATAGACATACAGACAGAAAAGACACAATGAAAGCACAGTATAGACATTAAAAGAGTTGAAAAGAAGAGATATGAGCCTTATTACTCAAACGACACTGACTATGAAATATCTTGCCGTCAGAATGTTCTGAAATGTTCTTTATAGGACTAATTTTGGGGCTGTGAAAAAGGCTGTATGTACATTAAGGCTTTTGCATCATTGACAATATTTTTAACTATTTAATACTTTGTTACTTTGGAATAATTATCTAGGAAATGGCCATCATCACTCTCCACCCCACCCCTTGGTGTTTCATACCCATGCCATATACACAAGTACTCTGGGTTCAGAAAGCAACAACTATGTGAGCAATATCCATCTGTGTGACACCAGAGACAAAAAAATGAATATGAGGGACATTACAAAGGAAGAACTGATTATGAAAGAAGAGCCTTTAGTTCTTCCTGACTTCAAGGATAGGAGAGGTTTAGGAGAGATTTAAGAGTCCTACTTAAATCACAGGTTTCAAGCTGGGTAATAAGAGAATCATGATGCCACCAACAGAAAAGAGCTGATTTTGAAAGCAAAATGATGTGTTTCAAGAGATAATGAAATTTTCAAATTGATGACAGGATGAGATGCCCAAATAGAAATGTCTAGCAGACAACCACAGATACAATACTGCAGCTAAAAAGAAGGGACAGCCCGGGAGATGGTGATTTGTTTACTTTCATTTATGCAATAGTTATGGCAATATAATGGATGAAACATCGGAAGGGAAAGAGTGAAGAAAGACAATCAGAACATATGGCTCCAGACCTTTAAGGTAAGGAAAAGAACAGGAGAACAGGAGAATTTCAGCTGTGTGAAGCACAAGACAAAAGACCAGTGAAAATGGAGACAAAGAAAAAAAATTAGGTTTATAAATTTGGAAGCTATTAATATTCTTCAGGAGAGCTAGATTTTAGGATAATGAGGAAGTCAGAAAGAGTAGTGATATCTGCACTGGCCAACAGAAATAAAATGTGGACCACATATGCAACTTAAAATTTTCTAGTAGAAAATTTTTCTAGAACTATATTTTGTTTAACCCAAAATTTCAATTTGCAATTTAACAGAAAAATTATTGAGAATTTTACATTCTTTTATCTTTTGTCATCTTATGGATTTAATGTATATTTTACATTTGTAGCACATCTCAATTTGGTCGCTACATTTCAAGTATTTATGAGCCACACATAAATAGTGGCTTCCTCATTGAATAACTCTGAAAACAGAAAGTAAACACATCCCATGAAACATGGTAAAGACAGGAATGGGTCTTGGAAGCCAGTAACCAATGTTAAAAGTGGGGGATAAAGTAGACTAAATGGATTATCTGAAGCTTGGATGAGAAATGGGGGGACAGTGGCAGATACAGGTCTTAGAAATGACATTAGGGAGCAACGACTAGACCTCTGTTGGCAGTTCAATACACTAGGAGGAGAATGAGAAATGAGGATAAGGCCACTGTAAATGGGTTAAGAGGAAGGTAGTCCAACACAGAGAGTCATATTTGAGTTATGTTGAAAGAAATATTTTGAGTAAAAACAGTGTGGAAATAAATGAAGATCAACCAAATTAACTAGCAAAGGCTATTTAATTTAAAGCTTGCTATAGCAAAGAAGTTAGCCATTATTACTCGCATTTTGGCAGACACTCAAACACAGAGGAGTGGAAAAGTTTTATAGTGGAAAAAAGGAAAGGCTTCACATATGCCTTGAAAGGAGGCTGTTGGCATGGGAAAGCCATATGCTATCTAACTACAAATGGGACATCCTATGTGACTGGTTATGGGTACATATTTAGCTCCTCTAGTTTGGTCATAAACTGGAAACAGGGAAAATTTAGGAAATTATTTATTTTTTATTAATCAAGTCCTGGCCATTTGGGGCAGATTGTAATAGAGGTTATTTTTGGTTTTCTTGATTGTTACCAGAGACAGCAACCTGACTTCCTGTAAGTCTGATTTATAGCAAGCTGTCTTTCTTGGGTGCTTATTGTAGATAATGGGTTAGTTTCCTACATAGGTTGCTGCAAATTATGGATCAGAATTCTATTCATATATATGGTCTGGCCATTGTCCATTTATATATCCAGTTTCTCAGTAGCTTTGCCTCTATTATTCATTGGAATACTGTCCTTTTGAATTTAGTATAGCTCAGGAAGGTCATATGTTGGAGTCAAAAGACCTGGGTCATAATCTCTATTCTTTCATTAATTAGTAATATTCCTAAACTCATCATAAAACTTCCCTATACCTCAAATATTCTCATCCAAATATTAAAGAAATCAAAGTTTTCAGAAATTATAAAAGGAAGGCAGAAAGAATCTGCACAGAAGAATCTGCTTGAGATTTTCTCTCTCTCTTTGCCCCTCACACTTGTGTTCTCTCTCTCAAATAAATAAATCTGAAGGAAGGAAGGAAGGTAGAAAAGGAGGGAGGGAGGAAGAAAGGGAAGAGAAGGGAGGGGAGGAAGGAAGGAAGAAAAGACTGACAAAATTACATCAAAAATTAGAAAGAAAGAAAGAAAGAAAGAAAGAAAGAAAGAAAGAAAGAAAGAAAATAATGAACTGACAAAATTACATCAAAAATTAAGACAAAACTATAAGGTGTCCATGTACCAACATGGGCAATAAATGAGATAGGATATCATCTGAGGAGAAAGGATATGATCTGAAACTCATGAACTAAACAGAAGCCTAAGAAAGGAACACTAGTACTAAGGGCATTATATTAAAAAAAAACTATTACAATTAGTGTAAAGGTAACCACAAGAACAAAGAATATAAACCTTCTTAAATACCAAAGCAATATAAAAAAAGGACAAAGAAAACATGACAAATGTGGATGACAGAGTCCAAAATTTACCAATGACATTAACAAATTCAAATGGACTTCACTAACATATTAAAAGAAAAAGTTATTTCAGCTTATAGAGCAAACCCCAACTCTATGCTGTATATTAGAGAAACACTTCAAACAAAATAATCTGAAAGTTTAAATATAAACAGATGTGCAAAAGTACTCCAAAAGAATGCAAACAACAAACAAAAAAGGAGGAGCTGTGATCTTAATATCTCACAACCTAGAACTCAGTACCTTAAGCATTAAAGAAGACAATAAATGACAAGTCATTATGCAAAAAACCATCGGTATATAACAGCTTTGAATATTAATGTACCAAATTTCATTTTAATCACTTTATAAAGCAAATACTATAAGAAATGCAAGGAGAAATAACCAGAAACACACAATAATACACAAGGTTAATATACATTCTCAGTCCAAGACAGGTCAAGTGGACAAAATAAAGATACAGAGGCCCTGAACAACATAACCAATAAAGTAAATTATATGAATATATTTGAGATTTTGCATCCCCAAAATAGAAAATACATCTTCTTTTCAAGATCAGATAAGCTTTCATGAAGACAAACCATATATTATGGTCCAAAGAAAATCTCAATGAGCTTCATAAAGTAGAAATGATACAAGATAATTCTCTCATGTTAAAAGTATAGATATTAATAACAAAATCAAAACATAATTAGGCCTTTCTATCTCACATTATCTATTAAATGTGAGTCAAAGGAGAACTGAAATTTCAGAAATACTTATAAAAATAATGGATATGAAGACATTATATATCAGAATCAAAGTTAAAGCAGTTAAAGCAGGGGCGCCTGGGTGGCTCAGTGGGTTGAGGCCTCTGCCTTCAGTTTGGGTCATGATCCCGGGGTCCTGGGATCAAGCCCCACATCGGGCTCTCTGCTCAGCAGGGAGCCTGCTTCCCCCTCTCTCTGCCTGCCTCTCTGCCTACTTGTGATCTCTGTCTATCAATAAACAAATAAAAACTTAAAAAAAAAAAGCAGTTAAAGCAAAGACCAGTAAGAAAAATCATAGCCTTATATGGTTATACACACCCAAAAAATGAAAGAATTAATATAAATATCTACTTTAATTAATAGACATTCCTTGTTCTTGAATAGTATTTAATATCACAACAATGTCATTTCTTCAAGAGTAATATAAACTTTAGAGCAGTTAAAAAGAAACAACACAGAAAGAAGGAAATATATAAAATAATGGGAAAAAAATGACAAGTTTTAAACAAAAAAAGTATTAAAAATACATAAAAATGCTGGTTTTCTGGAAAGAATCAGCAAAATCCAGAACCCACTAGCTAATTAATCAAGCAAAACAGAAGCAAAAATATGCAAAATAAGAAATAAGTAAATAACTGTTAAAAATAAAAGTATCTGTTAAAATCTAAGACATTGTATGGCACAACTCTGTGCACTTAAACTATGAAACCTAGATGAAATATACGTTCCAACAATTGACCCCCGTAGAAACAGAATGTCAAACAAACTAAATTCAATTGAACAAATACAAATAGTTTATCAAGACACTAGCCCACAAAAAGCACAAGGCCAAAACAGTTTCACAAGGAATCCTAGCAAACTTCCAAAAATTAGATTATCCCAATACTCCTATGTTCCAAAACATGGGGTGGGTGTTGTGGAGATCTGCCTATTCTCCTAAATACCTCTTTAACCTGGCCCTATGTTCTATTCTCACTACCACTGTCTGAGCACAGATTCTTAAAATCTTTTGCCTAGACTCTCCATTCCTTCTCCCTCTAATTTTTCCTACAAGCTGATGCTGGGGTGTTACTTTTTTGAAAAAAAAAAAAAAATGACCACTTCACTGGGGATAAAAATATATTATATGTTTATAAAAAATAAAAAATAAAAAAAAAGAAAATATGACCACATATTACTGCTAAGTAAGTTATAGGTGTGAAAACTACAACTGGGAAAACTCTGCTATCATCTTAAACACATTCTGTCTAATAAGTCTGATTATCAATTCAGATGTGGAGTTTTAGGGGACCTTTGGTACATCCAGGAAGTTTCTTTAGGAGAGATTATAGAATTTAAAAGATGACTAAAGATGGAATTATAGAAAACATATCAGAGAAAACTGAAGGGGAAACAAAGATAATTTAGTGGGGGGAAGTTAAGGGTATGAGACAGATCTTCCCATTGATTTTGTGGGGCAGTCAAATAACTAATCATTCTTATTTTGAGACCCTTCTCTCAAAACTTGTAGCCGAGGTCACTCACCTAGCACGTGATGTAGGCAGGACTAAAGCCCATATTACAGATAACCATGGCTGGCATTCCACATGCACTGCCTCTTTCTTCATCTAACAGTCATTAGTGATCCTGTCCTCTGAAATGCCATGGCTTCTAATGTCACCTCCTGTTGATAGCTCACTTTTTTTAGATGACATTATGTTCTTCATAAGAGCAGGAACCATACTTTACTGTACTTTTTAATCAATAAAGTTACCTAGCACACCAAAGCACTAATTTCTATTACTGAACACTTGCGTAACTTATCACTATAATATATATTTTCTTAAATCTAATCAATTTCTCTGAAGACTGGCACATATTTTTTATGCTATTTTACTGTTGAAAGAGATTGAGAGGAAGTGTGCTACATGCATAGCAATGTTATGGTTTACATATATTTTTCTTAGGTCAAAGCAATTTCAAATATTTTGTTGCATTATCACCATCAATAGATGATATGATTTAAAAAAATCATATTCTTATTATTAGCTCAAACTGCTGTCCAAATGTGAAAGTCATGCTTTAAGTGAAGAGCCAAGAACACCACATGAGGTGAGAAAGTACCTTGATTAATTTAGTAAAGTGCTCTCAACATAAAGTATAAATAATATTCTGGTTCATCTTGACTACTCAATATAGTCTATACCTTCAGGCTAATATTGAGTAACTACTTATTGTTAATCTTTTATATATGTTCAGCTAGTTCATTTTTTTAGATACTATATCACTAAAAATGTTTATCAGTGCTCATCATTCAGATTAATTAAAGAGAAGGCTAACTATGGTAAAAATTTGAATGATAATGTTAAAATAATCTTATATACAGACTAATTACATGATACTTCATTAAGTTCTTCAGAAATTACTTCAATGAATAAATTTGAAATTAGCATATTATAGTTGTGTCCTTCCAAGGTATATGGAAAGTTTTTAACATGTATCTGCAATGTTGTTAATACTGTCAACTTTCCTAGGAGACCCTTTTTATGTAGATGGTACAAGAGAAATTTTTGACCAACTAATCACAGGATATAAATTCACTGAGAGTAAATGAAGTTTTACTTGCATATAAATTGCTGCCATTTAATTTGGTGTGCATTTCTAGGTTATTTCTTTATTCATTTATTCACAGAAATTCAAGTAATCCTCTTTCTAGAACCTGGAGAGGTGAAAATGTACATTTGTGAGAGCACCGTGATGCTTACACACAGCACCACAGATAAGGAAGAAGGATTCCACCATGGTTGCATTAAAAGGTAGTTTCTGGAGTAACAGATTGGAAAGGAACCCAAAATCTAAAAATAAGTCCCAGCTGATAATATAAATACAACATACATAACTTCTCTTCACCAAAGACTTAACTGAAATTCTGTGTATTAAAAAAATTTGAACTCTTGATACTCAATTAAGCATTCACTATGAAGAAATAAATATTCAAATGTCAGAACTGATAATGACTTTTAAAACTAGTACATTACCCACTTATTTTTTAATTTTTTTTTAAATTTATTTATTTGGCAGGGAGAGAGACACAAGCTGGGCACAGAGGGAAAGGGAGAGGAAGGCTTCCTGCTGAGCAGAGAGCCTGATGTGGGGCTCGATCCCAGGACTCTGGGATCATTTTCCACCTATTTTGAAAACCAAGATAAATATCACTCAGGTCCTACCAGGAAGAGACAGGTCACTCAAACTAGATAATTGAGGAAAACTTAGTAGACTAGAAGAGCATGGGAAGTGTTATGGGACATCAATTAGAAATAATGCTTTACCACATGGGTAGCAATTGTGAGGAGGTATTACTACCCTGCCTCTGATGGTGTGAAGGGAGAGAACAGCTGCTCAAACCTGGAAAGAGAGGGGCACTAGAGAAGATCCATAGCCTTTGTAAGAGGAACCAGATCAGCCAACCTATGATCTAACAGGGAGACCCCTACAGAATGCCCTGGATTTACACTACAGGGAGATTCCCATTGGCTGAACATAACTAGAAGCCAGAGGACAAAAGAACTCTTTAATATAGTTCAGCTAGGTTAGTACCTTAGGGCACAGACAGCAAAGAGTACATGGTGAATCTGAAGGACAAATGGAAAATACCCAATGTAGTACTCTTTTACTGCAGGTAACAGAAAATCTAACTTAAGCCTGTCTAAGTAAAGAAGGTAATTTATTGACTTATGTATCTGAAAACTGTAGGTGTAGCTCTATCTTTAGGCCCAGCTTCTTCTAACATCTCAGAGGATGCGAGTGAGGCTCAGTATCTTTCCATCTCTCAGCTCTGCTCTCTTCCATGTAGACTTTATTCAGTCTATAAGCAAGTCTGATAAGCAAAATATCTGACAACAGTTTAAGATTGAAGTCCAGAAAAAATAGTAAAATAGTAAAAAATACAAAGTTCTTAATTTAATCAGAGTTCCAGGATTTGGCCCTCATGGGCCAAGTCACTATCCATTCCTAAGCCAATCAAATTTATTAGAAGAACAAAACGTGATGACTGACCTAAGTCATATGTCTATCTTTAGACTCAACAGTATAAGACACCCAAAGCCCAAGGACAGAGAATGGGAGAAGAGTGGATACTGTTACCAGAATTAAGAAAAATGGATACTAGGCAGCTAAAAGACAACAAATAACCACTAAGGCCTATGTGGCAATCCAGTTTGCTTCTCAGCTCTCAATTATCATAACATTCAGGAATATATGAATCCATTAGTTCGGGCTGATAAAGTAGCATTAGAAAAATGTGGTAACAATTTCCACCTTTCTTCTCATTTCCACATTTTATGCCAATGATGCCATGACACATTTATATATGCATATACATATGTATGTTAATACCTATATAAGTATGCATATAAAACTCCCTATTATGCAACAATTTGATTTGTTTGTTGTGCTACTGAACATTTATATTAACTTTCTATATCTATAAGCCCTGTGCATATTCTTTTTAGGTTGTTAATTCCTGAAAAAAAGGAGCCATTTCTGTTTCAGTTGTTAGTTCAATTTTCCTCCCAAACTACTGGTACACAAGGATGAATTAATAAGTCAATCTGATGTTAATAATGATAAAATTACACTTTGGGGTATCTTTCTCTGAAAAAGTATCAGTTTTTTTTTTTTCTAACATAAATGGTTTTGAAACCCAAATTATCACACTGTCACAGAAATTTAAAGGTGGAAAGGCTCAGATTATTTAGAAACTGAGAATCAAAGCTCAAGTGACCTAAAACCAGATAGCATTTTAAAATCAATATTGAAGAAATGAAAAACTATGTCCCACAGAAATTACAGTAGAATAAGATAATGAATAGAACTATTATATTTTAACCAGAGACACTAAATAAACTTGCAGACCATAGTGAATTTTATCACACAAGTGGCAAGGGACCATTAAGGCTGAGCCTAGAGGTATACCCTCCTTACATCTTTCTGTTTTGGGGGGAAAAAGCTTTAGCCAGGTAGATACAGGATTCAGTGCTCAGATCACATTGACTAAGTAAGTGGAGGTTTTTTTGTTTTTTGTTTTTTTTTTATTGCAGCTGTGTATTTGCTGATAAGATAAAGAGAAGAAAGCAAGTACTTAATCACCACATCTCTAAAGTGATACAGAAGACTATTTTTAGCCTGTCTACTGTACTTTTTTACCTTTCCTCTCAATACTGTACCTACATATTAGTTTTTAAATCGCTTACCTACACAAGGTTCATTAGCTTCTCATAGGTTGGTAGGCTGGCTTCATGTTTATTCCTCTACAGAATGAGCACATCTCTAAAATTATCCAGTAATGAATCTAAAACTAGATGCTTAGGAAAGCAACTGGGGAGCAGGAAATCATTTTCTTTTAGCCTGTTTAACAAGAAACAGAGACATACCAAAATGAAAACCTCAATACAGTAGTTCCCCTCATCTGCAGGGACACATCCAAGACCCCCAGTGGATGCCTCAAATTGTAGACAGTACTGAACACTATATATACTATGTTTCTTCATATATATATATATATGATTAAGTTTAATGTATAAATTAGGCACAGTAAGAGTAACAATAATAACTGATAATAAAATAGAACAATTTAATAATATATTATTATAAAAGTTTTATTAATGTGATCTCTTTTTTTTATGAACATATAATGTATTATTTGCCCCAGGGGTACAGGTCTGTGAATCAGCAGGCTTACACATTTCACAGCACTCACCATAGTACATACCCTCCCATCACCCAGCCACCCTATCCCTCCCTCCCCACCCCACCAGCAACCCTCAGTTTATTTCCCAAGATTAAGAGTCTCTTATGGTTTGTCTCCTTCTCAATCCCATCTTGTTTCATTTTTTCCCTTCCTATCCTCCGCAACCCTCTGCTCTGCCTCTCAAATTCCTCATATCAGAGAGATTATATGATAATTGTCTTTCTCTGATTGACTTATTTTGTTTAGCATAATACCCTCTAGTTCCATCCACATCATTGCAAATGGCAAGATTTCATGTCTTTTGATGGCTACATAGTATTCAATTGTGTGTGTGTGTGTGTATATATATATATATATACACATATATATATACATATACATATATATATACATCTAGGTTCTTTCCATAGTTTGGCTATTGTGGACATTGCTGGTATAAACATTCTGGGCACATGCCCCTTCGGATCACTACATTTGTATCTTTAGGGTAAATACCCAGTAGTGCGATTGCCAGGTCGTAGGGTAGCTCTATTTTCAACTTTTTATGGAACCTCCATGCTGTTTTCCAGAGTGGCTGCACCAGCTTGCATTCCCACCAACAGTGTAGGAGGGTTCCCCTTTCTCCACCGCATCCTCACCAACATCTGTCATTTCCTGCCTTGTTAATTTTAGCCATTCTGACTGGTGTGAGGTGGTATCTCACTGTGGTTTTGATCTGTATTTCTCTGATGCTGAGTGATGTTGAGCAATGCGATCTGTCTCTTTCAAAATACCTTATTGTACTGTATTTGTCTTTCTTGAGATGTTATGAGACTTTAAATGCCTACATGATGGGATGAATAATAAAGATAGTGTAACTTAGCATTAGGCTACTATTGACCTTCTGACCATACATCATGAGGAAGGATCATCTGATTCCTGACTGCAGTTGACTATGGTAACTGAAACTACAGAAAGTGAAACCATGGATGAGGGACCAGGGGGATACTGTACTATTTAAGATTGCTTTCCCTTTGTCCTCTTTCTCCTCCCTGGTTGGTGTTGGGCTGGGAGACTTAAATAATGCCACTATAACATCCAGGTAGGAGGACGATTATCCACTTTGGATTTTAACTGGTCTCATTTTTGAAGCTGGTATCCTTGAAGATCAAGTTTCCCCACTATATCGATAATCTGAGATGTGGCAGCATCCTCTTGATCTCTCTCCATCTTCCTGAAGGGTCTTCTCACTGGCTGAGAGACTGGTAAACCTACTGAGAGTCTGCTGAGTCCTCATTTCTCACCTTTCTCTTCTGTCAAAACAGAGAACTGCTCACTGCTTTTCATACACCTGTTAGACGAGGGTTGTCAGCAGGCACTTGCTCTGCCATACAATTACTCTCCAGTTACTATGTGTGGTGAACCTCAGCAAGCCTACCAGAGTCCCAGAGAGAAAGGGTGATTCACAGAGAATAAACCCATCAGACAAAGATGGGAAGAAGGGATCTATCACCTCTCTCTTCCTATGGTTGTTCCAAAATTCATTCCAAGGCAGAAATTTACACAAAAATTTCTAAAGCTCCTTTCTTGCCTCTCCCTTCATTTCCACTCTAAATCTTTGTGCATATTTATAATAGCTGCTTTAAAAGTCCTTATCTATTAATTCCATCATCTCAGTCATTTCTGTTTCTACTGATAGATTTTCTTAACCCAGCTATGGGTCACATTTTCATGCTTCTTTGCATGTCTAATGATTTTTTATGGATGTTGGACATAGTGAAAGTTATTGCTGAGTGAGTACAAAGTTTCATTAAAGAGAGCTGAGTATTATTCTGGCAGGCTATTAATTTACTTGGAAATTAACTCAATCATATTGAAGTTTCTTTTCAGCTTTGTTAGGGTGGCTCTAAAACAGACTTTATGACTAGTTTCAGCCCTCAGAACTAAAACTAAAAGTATAGCCTTTTTAGGATCTCTATTTAATTCTGATTGTCAACAGGCCTGTCCACCCTAGTTGGTCAGAATTCAAACATCCCCAAACCTGTGAAACTCTGATGGTTGCCCAGCTTACAGTTTCCCTGTAGTTGCTGTTTCTCTGGCCCTGTGAGGTCTTATCCTATATACATACAGCTTAGCATTCAATCAAATACTCAAAGGGACATCTACGTGAATTTCCAGGGTTCTTTCCCTGCTTAGCTCACTCCTCTTTGGCCTTCTACCCCATAAATCCCCACTGTTTAAGACCCATAAACTGGGGACGCCTGGGTGGCTCAGTTGGTTAAGCAGCTGCCTTCGGCTCAGGTCATGATCCCAGCTTCCTGGGATCGAGTCCCACATTGGGCTCCTTGCTCGGCAGGGAGCCTGCTTCTCCCTCTGCCTCTGCCTGCCATTCTGCCTGTGCTCGCTCTCTCTCCCTCTCTCTCTGACAAATAAATGAATAAAATCTAAAAAAAAAAAAAAAAAAAGACCCATAAACTGTTTTCTGTCTCCTCTGCTCAGTGAAGCTGCCATGCTCTTTCTGGTTCTACCTCTCTGTATTGCTGTCTAGTAAATGCCTCCAGCCAGAACACTGGGCAATTGTAGGACTAAACCAACTTAACTTCCGTCTCTCAGACACTCTCAGACATAGTCTGAAAACAGTTATTTCATATATTTTGTCCAGGGTTTTTGTTGTTGTTGTTGTTTGTAACAAATGGGTTAGTCTGGTACCAGTCATAGCTACAAGCAAAAGTTAAGGCTTTTGATTTTTTCCATTTGTAATATTATTGGCAATTCCTAAAATAATGGGTATCCTTCTATGCAGGTGTTCAACTGAGGAGAGGATCACCACTTAATCATTTGGGCCAGAAAAAAAATCAAATAATAATTCATAAATCATATTGTCACACCTTATTTCCAACTTCCATAGATTTAAAAACTATATTTATAGTTAATATTTTTGCTACTATAATGACTATAATCCAGATAGCTGATGTAGAAAACAGGACTAGAAGATTCATCCACAAAATAAGACAGAAGAGAATTTACTGGAAGGGAAAAGATTAGAAGTAAACGTGACTTCCTGGAGAACAAAGGAAAAGCAACTTCCTGGAAAACAAAGGAAGGATTAAATTCTCCTCCTTTCTAATAAAACTAAGGAGTCTCACACTTCAATAACATAGGAGCCTGCAGTCAATGACAGATTAAGGAGCTGGTGTCTCCTTACTGCATGACTTGGGGAAAATAAAATATTATGCACTAGAAGATAGCAAATAGAGGTTCAAGTGAGGAACATCTAAGTTCCTGGTTCCTGGTTCCTGCCAAGAGTTGCAATATGATGGAGTAAGACTAGCCCTAGAGAAGAAGTGTCACATGCCCTAGGTGAACATGGGTCTAGCAAAAGTCTTAAGAGAAACTGAAATGAAAACTTATGATAGTTTTAGGAAAACTGAGAGAGTGTATTCCGCCTAACTAGAAAAGCATGTCAAAAAGTTTCAGAGTTCTGAGAAGAGGTAAGGTGTCAATGTTTGAAAAAGATAAATAGGTAAATAGGTTTATAAATATTGAGATTGCCCAGAGAATTTCAGCAGCAATATGATATCAATCCATTCAGTATTTTTGCATAAAATATATTTTTGTTTAATCATTTATAATACAACCTATCATAAGAACACTTGCTCACAATTCTACTCTCTCTCCATGAAAACTGAGAAAGGGGATTATGTTAATTCAGATATTCTATAAAATAAATTTATAGTAAATGGTAAAAAATATCACTAATTCAGTTTTTATGCCACTAATTCCAAGGGTCTTACAGAAACTCTTTTGTTATATAGGTCAGGAAATGAGTTTTCCTTAATTGGGCCAGAAGTAAAAGCCAAAGACAAAAGCTTGGAAATATTTTAATTACACGGAGATGATCAATGCAATGGTATTTGTTACTGTGAAATTATACTATACTATTGTGAATTTTATTCTCCTCCAAATCTTCAAATTGTAACAAAGATATTAGTTCTCTTATACTGTGAAACTGATAAAAGCTATAAAAATAATCCACTTTTTTCCATATCTAAGTCCACAGATACAGAATTAGTGATAATCAGCAATAACCATTCATGTTACCTTTTTTCAATTGGGATGTTTCTATGACTTGTTCATCACTGAATTCCCAGCACCTAGAACTGCTTGGAACAAGTAGATATTCAATAAATATTAGGTGAATGAATGAATTATGACTCTCATATTCATGCTAGGGAACATGATACCAATGAAAATGAATACAATAAATTCTGGATCACCAGCTAATGAAAGGTCTAAGTGTCATAGAAAAATAACAACAAAAACAAAACCAAGAAAACTTTCCTAACATCACAGTGTTTGGTTTTGTTTATTATTATTAGGAAAAGGTTAAAATGTAGCCACAGAAATGGGTTTCATATGGTTAACAGCAACACCCTGGGCTGCTACAATTGGGAGTGATGTTTTATAGCCCAAAAAAGGAAGTGAACTGGAGTCAACGACTCATGCAAAATGGTAGAAAATTTTTTACTCAGCTAACATGGAAGTTATCTTGCAGAAGTCACTGCAGTGGATAAGAAATCTCCTTAAGTTCTAGATCTTAGAAATAGCAAAATAAAAGCATTACAGGATTAGAAATTCTGTTGGTAAAGGCCCTTAACTGAAATTAATTTCAAGCCAAAAGACAATGAAATGTTTATAATCCATATTACAATTCTGATATTGGTAAGAAGTGATAATTCAACTCAGGAAGACACTAAGTATGAACAAGAGTAGAACCTGGTATATTGATCAATGGAGAATTTCTAAACATTTCCAGTTCTTTCAGCTATTCTTCATATAATATGGTCTCCAGCTGCTTCACCATCAAGAGATTGTATTACTCCAAATAAACCTCACTGTCTTAAAATGACAGACATTGAAGTACAACATGACAGCAATGGTTGATTTTGCACCAACTTGGGTGGGCCATGGTGCCTGGTTATGTGGCCAAACATTATTCTGAATGTTTCTGTGAGGGTATTTTAGGATAAGATTAACATTGAAATTGATGGATTTTGAGTAAGGCAGAAGGGCCTCCATTATGTGGGTGGGCCTCACCCAGTCAGGTGAAAGCCTGAACAGAACAAGAGACTGACCTCTCTTGAGCAAAAAAGAATTCAGCCTGCCAAGTTTGGCCAGCAGATAGCCTGCAGACTTGAACTTTAACAATGGCTCTTCTTTGGTCTCCCACATGGTGGTCTACAGGCTTAAACTGCAGCATTAGCCCTTCCTGGATTTCCAAACCATGACCCCACACTGCAGATTTTGGACTTGCCAGCCTTCATAATCACATGAGCCAATTCCTTAAAATAAATCTTTCTATACATATACACACATGCTCCTGGTTCTGTTTCTCTGGAGAACCCTGCCTAATACAACAAAGATACAGATATTAGTCCTGTATACACAGAACACCAGAAAACCAGAAAAACTACTTTTAGAGACACAATGAAATTAACAATTAACAAAAGGTAAAAGACAAAAATCAAATGCAAACTAGGAGAAGAAAAAAACAGAGACATATATGACACACTATGACGTATCTTTTACTCTGCATGTGATATCTATATACACACATTTGTACATTGTCATTGATTTATTCAAACATATTTATTTAGTACTTGATATATGCTGGCACTGAGTAAGTTATTGAGTCTGGAGGCATGAAGAAGACAGGTAAGGCCCTGCCTTCATGGATCTTAGTGGGGAATACAGATAATAAGGAAATAAAATATGATAACTGTTTTGATGGAAAAAAAAGAGTGCTATGATAAAGAGGCTATCTTTGAGCTGAGATCTGAAAATAAAAAGAAAATTTTAAAAAGTGAGGGAAGAGCATTTCAGAAAATAGCAAGTACAGAAGCTTTAAAGTGGGGGAAAAATTGGAGTATTTGGAAAATATCAGAAAATCTACGTGGTTGAAAGAAAAAAGAAAGAAAATCTATGTGGTCAGGGCCTAATGATTTATAGAGAGGGTTGAAAATAGGGTAGGATACATAGGCAGAGACCATATCATAAAGGGATTCATAGTGAATTTATTAGGGCAAGAACAGAGCCCTCCTGAACTTGGAAACCAATTAGCTTCTGAGAAAGTGAAACCTGGAAGGACCAAGCATAATGCACAAGAATCACCATCTGTGGAAGTGGCTACAAGCAAAGGATAAAATAGTGTATGCCTGGAGAGTTTGAGAAATATTCAGTTCCAGAGTGATACAGTATAGACGTACAGAAGAAGGACCAGAATATGATAATAATTTAAGCTGAAACATAATCAATGATATTGAACTCCACCTGAAGAAGTAATGTTAACAAGGCTGAGATAGTCCTTAAAGGTATCTCTCTAGACATCATTTAGTACATACATGGTGGGGGTGCGGGTAGAGGGGATTAATAGGTTGAGTTCTCACTATCTCTCTGTCACTGTTTCAACAAAGGTAGTTCTACAGTTATCTGTTTTGTATACTGGGCTTCCATTTTAAGAAAGTAAAATGAAAACTCCTTCAAAAGCAGCAGTTATATGTATATGGAGAATATAACTGCTAATAAAGAAAGAAAAAGAGGGTACCTGGGTGGCTCAGTTGGTTAAGTGATTGCCTTCAGCTCAGGTCATGATTCTAGAGTCCTGGGATCGAGTCCCACATCGGGCTCCTTGCTTGACAGGGAGTCTGCTTCTCCCACTGACCTCTCTCCTCTCATGCTCTCTCTCTCTCTCTCTCATTCTTTCTCTCTGTCAAAAATAAATAAATAAAATCTTTTAAAAAGAGAGAGAGAGGAAGAAAGGGAGAGTGAGAGGGATTGGGGTGCCTATGTGCACAGAGTATCTGATAGCCCTAATGGAAATACTCATATAGAGGAAATAAATGTACCAGATTACACAGTGTGAAGGAATTAGTCATTAACATCACCCAATAGACTGCTTTTGCTCTGATTCCACACTTACAAATAAACCAACTGCAGTTGGCTTCTCAAGGGAGAATATATTGTGTTCGATATGAGCTTCTGGTCCACATGACATCTATATTTTACCATTAAAATATCATCAATATGGTTTCTAAATCAGTATCTATCTAGTTTGGTTAGTGCCTACCAGTTTGCTAAATCTACTTTGAATTTCTACTCTTGAAAAATAGGATGCCGAATGCATGGATTACATCATGGAACTGTCACACTGAGACTACGTGAGACTAACCAGCCAAATTCTCTCTGTGACATCTATCTATCTAAATATCTACAAATCTATCTACAGATTTTTATTTTAATTCCAGTATAGTTAACAGGTATACAATATGGTGATTTAATACTGCTGGTCTCTTTTCTAACCACAACCAACTGGAACAAGAGAAACTCATTCATTTAAAGAGACCGTCCACAGTAGGAACTCACACTTAACAGCAATGCAATGCAATAGGGAAAAAATCGCATACTGATTTCATAGAAAAAGATGCATAGTGGCTTAAAGAGAGACATGAAATTTTAGCACTTCGTTTGTTTTTATTATAAATAGAGAACATAAAAGGGTTAAATCTTAAAGTTCGCTGTGTCCAACCTCTTAGTTTTAAAGGTGGCAAGAGCCTTGGGAGATTATTTTAGATCTCTGCTCTGCTGAGTAGAGAGTCCAGATATGGACCCACAACTCTATGGTCAAATAATCTTCAACAAAGCAGGAAAAAATATCCAGTGGAAAAAAGACAGTCTCTTCAATAAATGGTGCTGGGAAAATTGGACAGCTATGTATAGAAGAATGAAACCTGAACATTCTCTTACACCATACACAAAGATAAACTCGAAATGAATGAAAGACCTCAATGTGAGACAGGAATCCATCAAAATCCTAGAGGAGAATATAGGCAGTAACCTCTTTGACATCGGCCACAGCAACTTTGTTCAAGACATGTCTCCAAAGGCAAAGGAAACAAAAGCGAAAATGAACTTTTGGGACTTCATCAAGATAAAAAGCTTCTACCCAGCAAAGGAAACAGTCAACAAAACAAAGAGGCAACCCATGGAATGGGAGAAGATATTCACAAATAACACTACAGACAAAGGGCTGATATCCAAGATCTATAAAGAACTCCTCAAACTCAACCCACACAAAATAATCACGTCCAAAAATGGGCAGAAGACATGAACAGACACTTCTCCAAAGGACATACAAAGGGCTAACAGACACATGAAAAAATGTTCATCATCATTAGCCATCAGGGAGATTCAACTCAAAACTACATTGAGATACCTCCTTACACCAGTTAGAATGGCCAAAATTAACAAGACAGTAAACAACATGTGTTGGAGAGGATGTGGAGAAAGGGAACACTCTTACACTGTTGGTGGGAATGCAAGTTGGTGTAGCCATTTTGGAAAACAGTGTAGAGATTCCTTAAGAAATTAAAAATAGGGGGTGCCTGGGTGGCTCAGTGGGTTAAGCCTCTGCCTTCAGCTCAGGTTATGATCTCAGGGTCCTGGGATCGAGCCCCATGTCAGGCACTCTGCTCAGCAGGGAGCCTGCTTCCCCCCCCCTCTCTCTGCCTGTCCTTCTGCTTACTTGTGGTCTCTCTCTCTGTCAAATAAATAGATGGAGTCTTAAAAAAAAAAAAAGAAAAAAGAAATTAAAAATAGAACTACCCTATGACCCTGCAACTGCACCATTGGGTATTTACCCCAAAGATACAGATGTAGTAAACAGAAGGGCCATCTTCTGTTCATAGCAGCAATGGTCACAATCGCCAAACTGTGGAAAGAGCCGAGATGCCCTTCAACAGACAAATGGATAAAGATATGGTCAATATATACAATGGAGTATTACACCTCCATCAGAAAGGATGAATACCCAACTTTTGTATCAACAAGGATGGGACTAGAGGAGATTATGCTGAGTGAAATAAGTCAAGCAGAGAGAGTCAATTATCATATGGTTGCACTTACTTGTGGGGCATAAGGAATAACATGGAGGACATTAGGAGAAGGAAAGGAGAAGTGAACTGGGGAAAATCAGAGGAGGAGACAAAGCATGAGAGGCTGTGGACTCTGGGAAACAAACTGAGAATTTTGGAGGGGAAATGGGAGGGGGAATAGGTAAGCCTGGTTGTGGCTATTAAGGAGGGAATGTATTGCATAGAGCACTGGGTGTGGTACATAAACAATGAATCTTGGAACACTGGGAAAAAAAAAAAGTTTGCTCTGTTAAGGGACATCACTCCAGTGGCTAAGACGGGGGCAAGGGGAATCCTCACAGAAATACTGTGGGTGCCTGAGTGTGGCATATGTCCCAGGAGTCAGAGCAGGGAAGCCAGCTACAAAGATGGAGCCAAAGAGTGGGCTCACAGCTCAGGGTTGCCATAAACCATGATTCTCAGCACTGTAGGGCCATTTGTCTTCAAGTAGGGACACAATAAGCAGCAGATCCGGGGAAACTCCCCTTCTTCTCCCAGGAGGAGCAGCACAGGAACCCATCATGGGAATCTGCTGGGTTTGGAGACTTCAAATGGGGTCATGCGCCAGAGATAGAAAAGTTCAGTCACAGGCCAGGTGAGCACGGAGTACAGCCAGAGACTAGAGAGACAGGAGTGACTGACTGCTTTTCTCTGATGGCGCACTGAGGAGTGGGGCCCAGAGCTCCAGAGATTGGGAGGCCGCCATTTTCATTCCCGTCCTCTAAAGCTGCACGGAAAGCTTTCAGGGAAAAAAAGCTACCAAGAGCAAACCCAAGCAGGTTACTTAGCCTGTTCCCCAGCAAGGATGGTGCAATTCCACCTGGGGCAAAGACATCTGAGAGTCAGTGCAACATGTCCCTCCCTCAGAATATCAGCAAGAACATCCAGCCACGACTAAATTTACTAATCAATGAGAACTGCAAAACTCCAGCTTTAGGGGAATATAGCACACAGAATTTATGGCTTTTTTCCCATAATTCTTTTATCTTTTGAAGTTAATTTTTAAAATTTTCTTTATTTTTCCTTTTTCTATTTCTTTTTTTCCCTCTTTCCTTTTTCAACCAACATCTTACCAATTCCTTTTTAAAAATCTTTTTTAATTTCCATTTTTTTTTTAAGATTTTATTTATTTGACAGAGAGAGAGAGATCACAAGTAGGTAGAAAGGCAGGAAGAGAGAGAGAAGGAGAAGCAGGCTTCCCGCCGAGCAGAGAGCCCGATGCGGGGCTCGATCCCAGAACCCTGAGATCATGACCTGAGCTGAAGGCAGAGGCTTAACCCACTGAGCCACTCAGGTGCCCCTTAATTTCCATTTTTACAGTCATATTCTATCCTTCATTGTATTTAACCTTATTTTTTGTACATATATAAGTTTTTCTTTCTTTATAATTTTGGGATACAGTTTCTTCTAACAGACTGAAGTATACCCTAAATCTAGTGTATAGCTTTGTTTTAGACTCCTGCCTGATCACATTCTCCTTTTTAAAAAAATTTTTTTTTCAACCAATTTCTTGTCTTGTCAATTCCCTTTTTTTAAGTCTTTTTAAATTTTCATTTTACAGTCATATTCCATCCCTTCATCATATTTACCCAAATTTTTATGTATATATTTAAGTTTTACTTTCTTTAAAATTTTGGGAGGCAGTTTCTTTAATAGACCAAAATACACCCAAAATCTAGTGTGTGGCTCTGTTCTATTCACCAGCCTGAGCATGTTCTTTTTTCCTTTTTTTTTTTTTTTTTCCTTTTCCCCCTGGTTTCGGATCTCTTCTGATTTGTTTAGTGTATATTTTTCTGGGGTCATTGCTACCTTTTAGCATTTTGTTCTCTCATTCATCTATTCTTCTCTGGACAAAATGACAAAACAGAAAAACTCACCTCAAAAAAAAAAAAAAATGAGACAACATGGACTGACATGGACCTAATCAATATGGACATTAGTAAGATGTCAGAACTAGTATTTAGAATGATGATTATGAAGGTACTAGCTGGGCTTGAAAAAAGCATAGAAGATACTAGAGGATCCCCTTCTGGAGAAATAAAATCTAACAGTTGAAATAAAAAAGGCTATTAATGAGGTGCAATAAAAAATGGAGGCTGTAACTGCTAGAATAAATGAGGTAAAAGAGAGAATTAGTGATATAGAAGACCAAATGACAGAGAATAAAGAAGCTGAGAAAAAGAGAGATAAACAACTACAGGAACACCAGGGGAGATTTGAAGAGATAAGTGATACCATAAAGTGAAACAATACTAGAATAATTGTGATCCCAGAAGAAGAAGAAAGAGAGAGGGGGGCAGAAGGTATATTGACGTGAATTATAGCAGAGAATCTCCCTAATTTGGCGAAGGGAATAAGCATCAAAATCCAGGAGGCACAGAAAACCCCCTTCAAACTCAGTAAAAATGGGTCAACACCCAAACATCTAACAGTAAAACTCTCAAATCTCAGAGACAAAGAGAAAATCCTGAAAGCAGCTTGGGACAAGAGGTCTGTAACCAACAACAGTAGAAATATTACTCTCAGCAGACCTAGCCAGAAAAGACTGGCATGATATATTCAGGGCACTAAATGAGAAAAATATGCAGCCAAGAATACTATATCCAGCTAGGCTGTCATTGAAAATAGGAGAGAGAAAAAGCTTATAGGACAAAGAAACACTAAAAGAATTTGTGATCACCAAACCAGCCCTACAAGAAATATTGAAAGGAGTCCTCTAAGCAAAGAGAGCCTAAAAGTAACATATACCAGAAAGGAACAGAGACAAAATACAGTAACAGTCACCTTACAGGAAATACAATGGCACTGAATTCATAACTTTCTATAGTTACCCTGAGAGTAAATGGGCTAAATGCCCTAATCAAAGATACAGAGTATCAGATTGGATTAAAAAAGCAAGACCCAAAGATATACTATCTCCAAGAGACTCATTTTAGACCCAAAGATACCTCCAGATTTAAAGTGAGAAGGCAGAAAACCATTTTCCATGCTAATGGACATCAAAAGAAAGCAGGGGTGGCCATCCTTAGATGAGAAAAATTAGATTTTAAACCAAACACTATAATAAGAGATGAGGAAAGGCACTGTATCATATTTAAAGGGTCTATACAACAAAAACATCTAACAATTGTAAATATTTATGCCCCTAACATGGGAACAGCCATATATAAGCCTATTATAACAAAATCAAAGAAACACATTGACAATAATACAATAATACTAGGGGACTTTAATACCCCCCCTCACCAAAATGGACAGATCATCTAAGCAAAAGATCAACAAGGAAATAAGGGCTTTAAATGACACACTGGACCAGCTGGACTTCACAGATATATTCAGAACATTCAAGCCCAAAGCAACAGAATACACATTCTTCTCTAATACACATGGAACATTCTCCAGAATAGATCAGTTGGTCTCAACCAGTATCAAAAATTGGGATCATTCCCTGCATATTTTCAGACCATAATTCTTTGAAACTATAACTCAGTTACAATAGAAAAGAACTCAAATACATGGAGGCTAAAGAGCATCCTTCTAAAGAATGAATGGGTCAACCAGGAAATTTAAAAAGAATTTTAAAAATTCCAGGAAACAAACAAAAATGAAAATACAACTGTTCAAAATCTTTGAGATACAACAAAGGCAGTCCTAAGAGCGAAGTATAATATGCAATACAAGACTTTCTTAAGAAACAGGAAAGGTCTCAAATCACAACCTAACCATACACCTAAAGGAGCTAGAGAAAGAATAGCAAATAAAGCTTAAACACAGCAGGAAAACAGAAATAATAAAGATCAAAGCAGAAATCAATGAAATAGAAACCAAAAGAACATTAGAACAGATCAATGAAACTAGGAGCTAGTTCTTAGAAAGAATTAATAAGATTGATAAAACCCTGGCCAGACTTATCAAAAAGAAAAGAGAAATCCCCAAATAAATAAAATCATGAATAAAAGAGGAGAGATCACAACCAACGCTAAAGAAATATACAATTATAAGAACATATTATGAGCAGCTATATGTCAGCAAATTAGATAATCTGGAAGAAATGGGTGCATTCCTAGAGAAGTATAAACTAAAAAAATTGAACCAAGATGAAATAGAAAACTGAAAAGATGCAAAACCAGTAAAGAGATTGAAGCAGTCATCAAAAATCTCCCAACAAGCAAGAGCCCAGGACCAGATGGCTTCCCAGGGGAATTCTACCAAACATTTAAAGAAAAGTTAATACCTATTTTCCTGAAACTGTTCCAAAAAATAGAAATGGAAGGAAAACTTTCCAACTCTTTTTATGAGGACAGCACCACCTTGATCCCAAAACAGGATAAAGACCCTACCAAACAGAATAACAGACCAATATCCTTGATGAACAAAAATTCTCACCAAAATACTTGCTAATGGGATCTAACAGTACATTAAAAGGATTATTCACCATGACCAAGTAGGATTTATTCCAGGGCTGCAAGGTTGGTTCAACATCCGCAAATGAATCAATGTGATACAATACATTAATAAAAGAAAGAACAAGAACCAAATGATACTCTCAATAGATGCTGAAAAAGCATTTGATAAAGTACAGCATCCTTTCCTGATCAAAACTCTGCAAAGTGTAGGGATAGAGAGTACATACCTCAATATCATCAAAGCCATCTATGAAAAACCCACAGCAAATATCATTCTCAATGGGGAAAAACTGAGAGCTTTCCTCTAAGGTCAGGAACACAGAAGGGATGTCCACTGTCACCACTGCTATACACATAGTACTAGAAGTCCTAGCCTCAGCAATCAAACAACAAAAAGAAATAAAAGGCATCCAAATCAGCAAAGAAGTCAAACTCTCACTCTTTGCAGATGATATGCTACTTTATGTGGAAAACCCAAAGACTCCACTCCAAAACTGCTAGAACTCATACTGGAATTCAGTAAAGTGTCAGGATATAAAATCAATGCACAGAAATCAGTGACATTTCTATATACCATCTGAATTGGCAGAACAAAGAGAAATTAAGGAGTTGATCCCATTTACAATTGCACCCAAAACCATGAGATACATAGGAATAAACCTAACCAAAAAGGCAAGGAATATGTACTCAGAAAATGATAAAGTACTTGGAAAGAAATTGAGGAAGACACAAAGAAATGGAAAAACATTCCATGCTCATGAATTGGAAGAACAAATATTGTGAAAATGTCTGCTACCTAAAGCAATCTACACATTGATTGCAATCCCTATCAAAATACCATCAACTTTTTTCAAAGAAATGGGATAAATAATCAATCCTAAAATTTAAATTGAACCAGAAAACACCCCGAATAGCTAGAGGAATGTTGAAAAAAAAATCAAAGTTGGTGGCATCATAATTCTAGACTTCAAGCACTATTACAAAGCTGTAATCATCAAGACACTACAGTACTGGCACAAAAACAGACACATAGATCAATGGAACAATAGAGAGAGCCCTGAAATGGACCCTCAACTCTATGGTCAACTAATCTTCAATAAAGCAGGAAAGAATGTGAATGGAAAAAAGACAGTCTCTTCAACAAATGGTGTTTGGAAAATTGGATAGCTATATGCAGAAGAATGAAACTGGACCATTTCCTTACACTACACATAAAAATAGACTTGAAATGGATGAAAAACCTCAGTGTGAGACAGGAAGCCATCAAAATCCTTGAGGAGAACACAGGCAGCAACCTCTTTGACCTCAGCCACAGCAACTTCTTCCTAGACACATTGTCAAAGACAGTGGAAGCAAAGGCAAAAATGAACTATTGGGACTTCATCAAGATTAAAAGCTTTTGCACAGTAAAGGAAACAGTCAACAAAACCAAAAGACAACTAACAGAATGGGAGAAGATATTTGTAAATGACATATCAGATAAAGGCTAGTATCCAAAATCTATAAAGAAATTATCAAACTCAACACCCAAAGAACATAATCCAATCAAGATATAGGGAGAAGACATGAACAGACGTTTCTGCAAAGAAGACATCCAAATGGCCAACACATGAAAAAATGCTCAACATCACTTGGCATCAGGGAAATACAAATCGAAACCTCAATGAGATACTGCTTTCCATCAGTCAGAATGGCTAAAATTAATAAGTCAGGAAAGGACAGATGCTGGTGCAGATGTAGAGATAGAGGAATCCTCCTACACTGCCGGTGAGAACGCAAGCTGGTGCAGCTACTCTGGTAAACAGTATGGAGGTTCCTCAAAAAGTTGAAAATAGAGGTATCCTAGGACCCAGCAATTGCACTACTGGGTATTTACCCCAAATATACAAAGGTAGTGATCTAAAGGGGCATGTGCACTCTGATGTTTATAGCAGTAATGACCACAATAGCCAAACTTTGGAAAGAGCCTAGATATCTATCAATAAGTGAATGGATAAAGAAGATGTGGTAAATATATACAATGGAATATTATATAGCCATCAAAAATGAAATCTTGCCATTTGCAACAACGTGGATAGAACTAGAGGGTATTATATTAAGCAAAATAGTTGATATAAGAAAGACAATTATCATATGATCTCTCTGATAATGTGGAATTTGAGAAACAAGGCAGAGGATCATAAATAAAGAGAAGAAAAAATGAAACGACAAAATCAGAGAGGGAGACAAAGCATAAGAGACTCTTAATCTCAGGAAACAAACTGAGAGTTGCTTGAGTGGAGGGTGGTGAGAGGGAGCCCAGGGGTGGCTGGGTGATGGAGTTTGGGGAAGGTATGTGCTATGGTAAGCACTGTGAATTGCATAAGAATGATGAATCACAGACCTGCACCCCTGAAACAAATTATGTTAATAAAAAATAAATAGATAATTAAATAAATAATTAAATAAATAAACAAGGTGCATAGGATCAAAGTTTAATCTTAACCCAGACATGCTTAATCTTCCAATGGATTCCATTAAGGATAGGGCAATATACTAAAACAGTAATATATTTCTAGTCTTAAAATTCTCCTTTGGTGCTGCCACCAATAAAATTAAAAAGCAGTTACTATTTAAAAGTTAAAAGGCAATCAATTACTCTTTTTTAGAGAAATGTCCAAATTGCATTAAAAATGAGTATCAAGTCAACCCAAAATGTATTGACAAAAAATATATTTATTTAGCATCAAATTGCCAATTTTTCTTGATTATAATCGTGACATGTACCCTGCTGGCGTAGTATTCTGAGAAACTGCCACAAAAAGAATCTAAGAAATGTGTGTGTTTGTATTTTTTAAGCTTTCTGGACAAAATACCTGGAGATAAGCACACTGACCTACTCCATGTATCATACACATCTTTTTAACTGTTTTTCCTCCCCAATGATTAAGATGGATTTGTTCTGAAATATCCTCATCCTATTCTGTCTTTTTTGTAAACAAAGACAAACATGGAAAAAAAAAAATGGCTGGCTGAGAACAGCACTGCAGATGGCCACTGTGTATGGTCTAGCATTGCACATCTCTGGGAGTGCCACATATGTTATACATGGATTATGATGTAAATGCAACAACCCCAACACCCTCATCCCATGCGGGGTTGTGCAATATTCACCCCTGGGTCTGTTCAGAGCTAACTGGCCTAAACTGTAAATAAAATTAGTGATTATCTTTCCTCTTAAAAAAATTCAAAATTACTGAGCTAATCAATCCTAGATCATGAGATCTGAGCTAACTTACATTAAAATAATAACCTCATCAAAACATTTACCAACAACTAAAATATGGAGAAGGTGTTATCTTCTATCTTCTAACTTCTATCTTCTAACTATCTTAAAATGACTCTACACAGTAGGTCCTAATACCTTACCCCTGAATCTTTGTTTAATTGGCAGTAGGTTTTCTGGTAAAGGATAGAAAACTTGATACCCACAACGATCTTACAGCACCCTCATGTGGATAAATATTTGACAATGTTTTTCTTAAAGGGATGTGTTAATCTGTGATATGAAAAATAAGAAGAAAAGGTGGTATAATCCTTTCAAAGACTTCTGCATGAATGAACCTTTATCAGAACAAGTCTGAATTATTTCTCTAATAATGAGGATGAATTTTTGGCTGATCTAGCCATATTTTCCATTTAGTATTCCTCCTTCTTCCCTGAATTAACCCAGGGTGACTCTAAATATAACTCTGAATAGAACAAAGCTACTACCTTCTATGGAAGCAAAGATGCCTCTTGCACTGTGTGCCTATGAATGAAACTAAGTGGCCCCATAATAGGGAAAAAAAAGGTTCAAGTCTATCTTTAGAAGTTAACATAATAATAGATATTTTTAAAATAAAATACATTCCATACATGTATATTTACAAACTACATTCTTAAAGAGCATGGTTTCAGCTGACCCTCGATGGTATGGCATGGTAAAAAGAGTACTAGATACCCAGTAAGATAATGTGGATTCTAAAGTTAGTTTTTGAACAAATTCTTAACCCTTCCATATCTGTTTTTTAATTTTTTAAATGGCAGTAGAAACAGCAGAAGCTACTAGTTGGTGGCTTCCTAGTATACTCAAGATTCCTTTCATTCCAAACCATAAATTTACTCAATTTGGCTTAAGAAACAATAAAAAAGGGGATTTTTTTTAAGAAAAAAATTGGGGGGAAAATTGCTGAAAAGCTAAAGGGAGGATTATTAACATACCTTTATGGTCTTATCTGGGTCCACCCACACTTCCCTGATACAAACACCTCATCCTTAACTCCAGGTGAGGATGAGGCTTTTTGATATTGTTTACATCAGAATTAAGAACTAGGAAAAAACCTGTCTACATATTTTGTATGTAGTCACAGGTTATTTGTGTAAGTCCTTCCCATGTGGCAATAAACAAGTTTCTGAGATCCAGATAGACCTCATCTTTTACATATTATCTCACTAGAAGCTCTGCATGTTATTTTGGGAAACTTGGGGGATCCAAGAAAAGCTACTTTAAGATATGCTGCTTTTGCCTTTGCTTTTTGTGACTACCTTGCTCTGGCTAAGATTTTATGTTCTTTGCTATAGAAGTCAGGCATTTAGCCTGTGTGTGTATATTCTCACACAAAAGAAACAAGGGTCTCTTCCCACCAATATATAGCCTACCTGAAATGATACACATAATTAAAATGCCTGTAACTAAAATATCTCTACCTACCCGAATTTCACACTTGCTGTTTCCAGAACACATCTTTCTTTTTCACATCTCTACCTCTCTAATTATATTGCTCCCAGCTCCTCCTCCCCCTCTCCTCTCTTACCCCCATCAACTCCCAGTACCTCATCTCCCAGAAAAATAAGGGATCTAAGCAGACAACTAGTAGGTGTCCACAACAATAGTACTTACCATATTCCCCATTTCTTCTTATGTCTAATCCTTTATTGGACTGTGCACCACTTAAAAATCAGGAGTTGTTTTCATCTTTATATCTTCAAGGCCTAGAGAGTATGTTAAAAGACATACATATGTGTTTATTTAAAAATGCAATTTGACACCACATTAAAATAGGCCCAGGATCAGACACCAAAGATCTGACTGTCTTGAATGCCTTACCCTCACTTCCTTCCCATATAGTTGCTTGATTATTCATACCCTTAATCTGGAAAACTAATCAAAATATATTTTTTAAGAGAATCTTTTAAAGGTCAGTAAACAAAAAATTAAAGAAAGAAGTGAAAGAAAAGTGTTTTCTATGTCCGCCTTGAGAAATCCTGCATGTGGGACAAGTTTCTCCAAAATGAAATGCAAAACTAATCCCCCTCACATCCTCTCCTCACTCCCTCCAGTCCTATGTCAACGATCCAGTGCTCAGTCCCCAACAAAGTCAAAGGATATCTATCCCAGCAGAAAATTAGCTCAAGTCCATCCGTAACTGAAAAAGGCCTAACCCCATGCTGTGGAAGTAGTATTTGGAAAGTGAAGAATAAGGTTGCCTCTGGCACTTAACTACTGCTGGCCCCATTCAAGGCCAGCACCAACCAAAGACAGGACCCAGCTTGAGTCTTGATTATGCCTGCTTGAAATTTTGTAGATTTTTCCCCCCATCACTACTATGTACACAGCAAGCATTTGACAAATTTCACTCTTGAAGAACACTGCTTACCCTCTAAAAGCAGTTACTTTCTCCTCTTTCCATGCCCATACCACGGCAATTTTAGATATTCAAGACATGGAGTGGTTGTTTACTCTGCTGTTAAAATTAGGAAAAACAATAGATAAATCCTATAGTGATGAAGGAATATTCTACTCAAGAATGGCTTCACAAGTTGGCCCTCTCAGGCTAAGTGCCACTGTCTGGCATCTGATTCTCAGATGCTGGGCTTCTCAATCCCTCCAGAGATAATTAGATCCTTAGTAACAGATCAACTCTAACGAAAATAACGTAACTTACCGGAATATCTACACAGTTCATTTCTGTGGTTAGCTTTCAGTGACAGTACCTTCTTTCCTAATATCAGCCATTCTCTAGAGCTGTAGCTTAACACAAATCAGACTGTACCATTAAGTAAACTTTCCTGATGTGCTCATAGTGGCTTGAAATGTATTGTTTTTTAAACTTGCATCTTTCTTCATTGCATCTTCTCAAGTCTCCGTAAACTATTTGTCTGGATTTTTCACAAAATAGTGTGAAAGAATACACTGTATTCTGGACTGGGTCTTCTATCCAGGTGATGAAACAGTGAAAACACATAGCTGGAGAGGAGGCAGAGTAACTGCTACTATTTACTTTTGTTCAAGAGGACTGTACTAAACTATACATATTTAAGTGGTATAGATTTTAATATAGTGAAATAAAACAAAGTCATATTATCTCAAAATCAGAGAAAGTTAGGCCTTGTATATGATAAATATCCTCTTACTCTTTCCAGCAACTGCGTCTGTGAAGATCTATTAAGACCAAGGTTGGAGGGGCATCTGGGTGGCTCAGTGGGTTAAAGCCTCTGCCTTTGGCTCAGGTCATGATCCCAGGGTCCTGGAATCAAGCCCTGCATCGGGCTCTCTGCTCAGCAGGGAGCCTGCTTCCTCCTCTCTCTCTGCCTGCCTCTCTACCTACTTGTGATCTCTGTCTGTCAAATAAATAAATAAATAAATCTTTAAAGACCGAGGTTGGAACCCTAACTGTAACGTTTACCTGGTGGATGACATTGAGCAATTTATTGAGACTCTCAGGCCTGTTTCCTTAACCTCTAAAGGGGGAGTAAAATCAATTAAGGTAATTAGGTTCTCAAGTTAATAACGGGGGAGGGGAAGGAGAGGGGGAGGAGGTGGAGCCTAAATCACAATTACCTTTGTAAATCACTTGAATTATCCATACAGTTTATTGACTTTAATGTATACAACACTACACTGTATATCTTATAGGCACTGCGTTTTTAGAAGCCACAAACTAAAATAAAAAAGGATGCATATATGCATATGTCTAGACATTAAAGCCATTCTGATTTTAAGCTAACTCTAAAAATCACTACAATTTATGAAGTATGGATGGAGAACACAATTCCGGTGCTTAATAAATGTTAGTGTCCTTCCTTTCTTCTGGGCTTAGATTACCAAAAACTCTCCCACAGCAGTCATTTTTATGTGGTTATGTCTGAGATGCAGGCAGTGACTTAACCAGCGAGTACTCTGAAGGAACTTTGTAACTCGTTTGGGGTTCTCACGCTGGTAATGGAACTTAAAAGCGCCCCAGTAAATACGTGGATGAATTATTACTTAGCCTAGATTAAAGCCCAGGCCGTCTCTACGTAATAATAATAACACGACAGAAATTTTAAAAAACAAAACTTCTCACACATCACTACCTCGGAGTTGTACGCAGCCCTTAACTCAGGAAATGCTTCGCCCAGTGCTTCCGGCTTCCGTAGTCTCGCTCCATTTCGCGAGACCGAGGCGGAGCTTCTCCGCGCAGCTTCTCTGTGCCGCCGCTTGGGGCGGTCCCGGAACACTTCCGGGAGACAACTGTGTAAGCGTCCGTGATGTGTGCTTCCGGCGGCTTGCAGGCTCGTTCCTCAGCCTCCGGGACCACCAGGCTGAAGTAGTGGGTACGGAGTGGGGGTGCTAGCAGTCCACCTGTCGTTGGGTCCAGCAATTTCTAACCATGGACCGGGACCTTCTGCGTCAGTCACTGAACTACCACGGGCCGTCACTGCTCTCCCTGCTCCGCAGCGAACAGCAGGACAATCCGCACTTCCGGAGCCTCCTGGGGTCGGCTGCCGAGTCTGCCCGGGGACCGGCGCTCCAGCAGCAGTTACAGGGCAGGTAATGGGACGGCGGCGCCGCTGCGAGACCGGGGAGGGGACGCAGGTCGGGGCCCCACTGCCGCAGCCGGGTGACTGAGTCGAGGACTAGCAGAGCCGCGGCCGCGAGCACGTGAGGATTTGCGGAGCTGGTGCAGAGGGCGGGTTGGAGAAGGGTCCGCTCTCTGGATGTGAGGGAAAGGGGGGAAGTGGGCTGAACTTTTTTCTTTGGTACTGCCTAGCAGAGGCGCGGAATCTTTAGCCAGAATCCCTTGGGCTTCATTATCTGGAGCTTCAGGAGTTACTTTGTAACTTTCCTCGCCCTCCGCCTACAGGCTGGCGAATGAGGGAATCCCTGATTAAAACTTTTTCTTCGAGGATGTAAGGTCCGGAGCTTAGGATGGACCCGATTGGGCGATGAAAACCATGAACATAAGCCTGGATGTACTGAAAGGTTTTGCCCATAAACCAGTTTTCATAAATTTTGTTTCCTTTTAAGAAAAGAGAAGAGAGTTGACAACATTGAAATACAAAAATTCATTTCCAAAAAAGCGGATTTGCTTTTTGCACTTTCCTGGAAATCGAATGCACCTGCAACTTCCGAAGTCAATGAAGACAACGAAGGTGAGTTTTGTTAAAACATTTTGATTGCGGTTTGGGATATTTCACTGCACCTGGGATGAAGCAAAGTACAATGCTCTTGTTAGTAATTTTCCTGGTTTTTGTTTTTTGTTTTTTTTTTTTCAGATGGTTATGCAGTCATGCCACCTTTAGAGCAGTTCATGGAGATACCTAGTATGGACCGGAGAGAGCTCTTTTTCCGAGATATTGAGCGTGGTGATATAGTGATTGGAAGAATAAGTTCCATTCGGGAATTTGGGTTTTTCATGGTGTTGATTTGTTTAGGCAGTGGCGTCATAAGAGATATATCTCACTTAGAAATCACAGTAAGTTACTTTTCAGTTATTTGATTGCTTCTGTTTTTGTTAAGAGTCCTGTCAATGCAAGAATTATGTCTTTGCATCCACTTGTGCTTGGGTGTACCATGCTGACACGGTTTTGAAAAATAAATATTAGGAGCGCCTGGGTGGCTCAGTGGGTTAAAGCCTCTGCCTTCAGCTCAGGTCATGATCCCAGAGTCCTGGGATCGAGCCCCGCATCCCGGCTCTCTGCTCAGCAGGGAGCCTGCTTTCTCCTCTCTCTCTCCCTCTGCCTGCCTCTCTGCCTACTTGTAATCTGTCTGTCAAATAAATAAATAAATAAATAAATCTTAAAAAAATAAATAAATATTAATTGGAGAAAAAGTACGTTTTCCTTTTTAAAAAATGGTAACGATTATCTAGTTTCCTCCTCTATTTCTGGTTTTTGGAGGTTTATTTGGTTCCTTTGGTTGGCAGGGAGAAGGTCCTTCTTTAAATGCTCAGAGATATCAGTGGATATGGTGAGAGTGGTTGGTATTCCAGGCTTATTTCTTCTAGCCGAACGTGTTCGTACTTATTTAGTATTTGGAATTAGACACCTACATGTGGATAATTTGGGAACAAATTTCTTATTTTTATATTTACAGTAGTTAAATGTAAATTATTTGTACACATACATTATAAGGATACTTTGCCCAAGATGAATTGTCTTGAATTTGAAATAGTGTGTTAATTTAAAAGATTTGATAATTTGCTGTCTGTCAAGGCAGATGATCCAGGTAGAAAAAGCAGAATAGACTGGATAACAGACATAAACTTTGGAGAATTCACATTTAGTTTTAATTGGAATTCTACTTTCTGGACAGTTTTACTTTTTTCTTTAACAAGTATAAAATATCCTCTTGTTTCATAATCCATATTTCTATTTGATTCCTGAAACTAATTGCAAATTTCATGAGATTTTAGTTTTTAAACTGAACCAGAAAACTTGTTTTACTGTGTTTGGGCACAGGCATTGCTTATAATTAAAATCCGTATTTAAATTTAGATTTTAGAGTGCTAGTGTTTTTTTTAACATTCTTGTCAACTATTAGCTGATTGTACTGAACAACTAGGGTAAAAAATGATACTTCTTACCAAAGAATGGAATGTCTGGCATTTTAAAATACTTCTCCTTGCAGGCTCTCTGTCCATTAAGAGATGTACCTTCTCACAGTAACCATGGGGATCCTTTATCATATTACCAAACTGGTGACATTATTCGAGGTGATCATTTTCATCATATTAACTTGTCAGATTTTTGTTTATATTAATTTTGAAAATCTGTCTAATGAGAGTAGTGTTTGGAAAGATTTATGTATTTTTATGTTAGTTTGCATTTTCTTGTTAATCAGCTTAGTTTCCTTATTTTTTTAAGCTGGAATCAAAGATATTGACAGATACCATGAAAAGCTTGCAGTGTCTCTGTATAGCTCATCTCTTCCACCACATCTGTCTGGTATTAAATTGGGTGTAATTAGTTCTGAAGAGCTTCCTTTATACTACAGGTAACCTATCTACATTATTTAAAGAAATTAATTACAAAACAGTTCTTGATTAAAAAATAGCACATTATGTCCAATTTCTGAAAATTAATTTCTCTTATTTCATTTCATTTCAATATGCTCATTTTATTTTTATAATCCTTAAGAAGCCGAAATAATATTTCCATACCTTCATGTATAAAAATGATATGAGTATTTGTTTCTTTTATAGAAATGGGACATACTAATTATGTTTGTCATTTTTATATTTTTGTTGCGTGTGTTTTGTTGTTTTAGGAGAAGTGTTGAACTAAATAGCAATTCTTTGGAATCCTATGAAAATATCATGCAGAGTTCCTTGGGATTTGTTAATCCAGGAGTAGTTGAATTCCTTCTAGGAAAACTAGGAATAGATGAATCTAATCCACCATCTTTAATGAGAGGCTTGCAAAGGTATAGTATATTAGTTATTATTAAGTGGTAAGGTAAATGGTGCTGAGCTCAAAATCTATATAACTCAGAGACATATTTGACTCTTTTAAGCCTGGTGGCAGCAATATGCCAAAGAGTGAATGAACCAGGTGATCCCAATTTCCTTCTGGAATGGAGTCTGTTGTGATTACATGTATTGAGAAAGACGAACAAAGTTTATAAGAATGTTTATATATTTATGTTAAAAATACTGTTGAATGTCATTCCTGAGAATTTAAGAATATTGTTTTGTATGAGAGGGAAGTAAACCATAAGGGACTCTTAATAATAAAGAAAAACTGAGGGTTGATGGAGGGGAAGTTAGGAGGAGATGGCCTAAATGAGTGATGGGTATTAAGGAGGGTACTTGTGTTGAGTGTTGTGTATTATATGGAAGTGATGAATCACAGAATTCTACTCCTGAAACCAGTATTCCACGCTACGTTAACTAATTAGAATTTAAATAAAAATTTGAAAAAAAATACTGTTTTGTGGATGGAATATAAATTTCTTGCCTGGGATTTACTTTTGCAGTGTTGAATTTTTATCTATGAGGTATTACCAAAAAAAAGAAATGTATCGTTTGACTTTTATTTTCTTTGAATAGCAAAAACTTCTCTGAAGAAGATTTTGCTTCTTCATTAAGGAAGAAACAGTCTGCATCTTGGGCTTTAAAATGGTATGAAAACTTTGTTTTTCAACAATTGCATTATCTAGTCTAAAAGGCAGTAATTTTTAAGTACTTATTAAGACCAAATTTGTTTATAAATGAATTGAAATGATGCCTTTTGACATTAACTTTTTTATAGGTGTAAATGGTGTTATGTTATAAATTTAACAGACTTAACCAACATTTTCCATGTTTTTCAAAAGGAATTAGTATATTGTGGGGCACCTGGGTGGCTCAGTGGGTTAAAGCCTCTGCCTTCAGCTCAGGTCACGATCTCAGGGTCCTGGTATCCAGCCCCGCATCGGGCTCTCTGCTCAGCGGGGATCCTGCTTCTCTCCCTCTGTCTGCCTGCTTGTGATCTCTCTCTCTGTGTCAAATTAAAAAAAAAAAAAGGAATTAGTATATTGTTATATTGATTTCATAAATATTTGTTAATGAAATTATCCAAAGGCAGGATACTTCCTAGGTATATTGAGAGTATTGAAGACTAAATATTAACCACATTAGATTTGTTATAAAAATTTATTCATGCTAACATTATGTTTGGATATTCTGAGAAATGTGTGTGATGCTTTACAAATATCCTTTTAGTGTGAAGATTGGAGTTGATTATTTTAAGGTTGGACGCCATGTAGATGCTATGAATGAATACAATAAGGCTCTGGAAATAGACAAACAAAATGTGGAAGCTTTGGTAGCTCGTGGAGCATTGTAAGTGAATCATGGCTTTTAAGGAATATTGATAAATGTGTACAAGATTTATGAGTAGCTCACAAGATAAATTCTCCTAATTTATTTCCTATCTCTAGATATGCAACAAAAGGAAGTCTCAACAAAGCAATAGAAGATTTTGAGCTTGCATTGGAAAACTGTCCAACTCATAGGAATGCAAGAAAATACCTCTGCCAGACACTTGTAGAAAGAGGAGGGCAGTAAGTAACAGATTTTGTTTAAAATTAAGTAGAGCTCTAATGTTCATCCAACTACTATAAATAAAATCTTGTACTTAACATAAGGAAATAGCATCTTTAAGTCACTTAATTCAGAACACCCTTAGTTTCAATTTTGGTTTAAAATGTTTTTTAAATATAGTCCTCTTTAAGCTTTTTAGTCTTTTTTTTCCTTATTACTGAGGTTCTTTATGATTGGAGTTTGGAGATATTTTAGTGTCTTAAGTTTATTGTTCTGAACAACTGTTCTCATTATGTAAAAATAAAAATGTAAAGGACAAGAAATTAAGTACTCTTTTCCTGGACATACAGAAGAAGTTTTTGTTTTAAACTGAGGGTTGCTGGAGTGGAGGGCGGGGTAGGAGGGATGGAGTGGCTGGGTGATGGACATTGGAGAGGGTATGTGCTGTGGTGAGCATTGTGAATTGTGTAGGACTGATGAATCACAGACCTGTACCCCTGAAACAAATAATACATTATATGTTAAATAAACAAAATTAAAATAAAATTAAAAGTTTTTGTTTTAGTAGGAATTTGATTTCTAATTCATTTCTCATTCTGGTAGTATAATGCCAGAAATATGAATTGAGAATTCTACAGTTAATTTTGGCTATTTTGCTCTTATGTTTGCTGTTTGCTCTGCTCTATGCAGTAAAATCCACAAATTCAGATTAAATGGAAGAGCAAATCATTAAGAACAAACTCTGCAATTTATGTTACTATTCTGATATGCTGGCAAAATACCTGGCATAGTAGTTGTGTTATAAATATTTAATGACTAGCAGGCTAGTCTAATTCCTAAAATATTGTGAAGAAACAATATTCCAATATAAATAATTTTAGTAAGTCTGCTTTAATAATTGAGAATTTATAACAATAGTATCTTTTTGTAGCTGATTTTTTTAAATAGAATTATCTTCTTTCTGTTTCTTGAATTTGCCTAATTATTCCAGTTTGTACGATCATTCCAGAATTCCACATTAAGGAGTTTTGCAATATTTGTTTTTAATTCAACTTTAACTTTAGACCCAAGTGACTGTAGCAGCTTTTTACTTTCTCACTAGGTAGACAGTTGCTAAAATATGGCTGTCTTATTACCCACATACTGGTTTCTTCTGGCTCAGTGGATAGCAACATGATCTGTATGTTATCCAAGCCAGAAATGTTAATAGCCTTCAGCTGATCCCTTTCTGCCCATATCCAGTCTGCTACAAAAGTGATCGTGTTGAAGCCATTGGATTTTTGTGGGGTTGGGTTTTTTGTTTTGGGTTTTTTTTTTTTTTCTTTTTCCTACTGTTAAAAAACTGAAAATATTTTTCCAAATTCTTTTCTGCTCTGTATACACTTCCTAATTCTGATTTTTCATAGCAGAGACATATGAGTTTCATCTAATAATTCTTTCTGCCAGCTAGTTGTGATATAACATGTATGTGTTGGTATTTCCAACTTCATCAGTGAATTTTCCTGGAAAATTTTTCTGCAGAAAGGAAAATTCTTCATAAACTACTAGGAAAACCAACCTATGTAATTCTGTGCTAAAGCTCAAGATTAGACTAAATTTAGAGAAGACATTAGCTAATTGTGTTTTCATGTATCATACTGAAATCCCAAAGCTTACATACAATATGGCTTTAGTTACCAGTAATGAATTGCTACTTTTTTTTAATTGAGATATAATTGGCATATAACATATTAGATTCAGATGTACAATGATGATTTGCTGCATGTATATATTGCAAAATAATTACCAAAACATTTGGTTAACATCTCTCATCACATATAGTTAACAATTTTTTTTCTTGTGAGAACTTTTAAGATATACTCTTAGCAATATTCAAATATGTAATATAGTATTACTATCCAAAGTCACCATGCTATACATTACATCCCTAGGACTTATTTATCTTTTAACTGAAAATTGTACATATTGACCACCTTCAGACATTTCGCCAGCACCCTCCCAACCCCACACAACCACCAGTCTGTTCTCTGTATCTGTGAGTTTAGATTTTTTATTTTATGGGGTCTTTTTACCAAACAAATAGCAGTAAGAAGTACATGATTTAGGTACTGCTAAATTTGGAAAATGTTACTAAACATGGCTTTTCTCTAATAAGATCTCTCGTATAAGCTTCTGACCTATATGCATATTTGAGGATTTTTTTTTTATTATTTTTATGAAAAGGAAAATCTTTGTTTCAAATTTAGGTTAGAAGAAGAAGACAAGTTTTTAAATGCTGAAAGTTACTATAAGAAAGCTTTGGCTTTGGATGAGACTTTTAAAGATGCAGAGGATGCTTTGCAGAAGCTTCATAAATATATGCAGGTGATTCTTTATTTCCTCTTAGAAATTTAGTGATATTTGAAATTGTTACCCAAATTTAACTTTCTTATAGGGAATACTATTCTAGATTACTTAGTCAAGATATTATGAAAACTGTCTTTTTAGATACAACTTCTACTTGGGTTTGACAGTACTTCATAGTTCTTTGTAGTTGGTACCCAAAAGTAAAAATAGCCCTATGAGAAATTCCTACTGCCTGCATGTGGTATGTGGTTTTCCGAACTGTCCTCGTAATAAGCTTTCCTAGTAGTTACAAATTCAGTGTTGTTGCTGTAATTGAGCTAATTATAAATATCTCTTTGAGAATTATTTTAAACTGCCTTTTCCTGTAATACTGATGATGATGTTTTCTCATGCATTTTCTTCTGAATTGGACCATTGCTGCTGTGTCTGTGACATCTGGTGCTGCTCATCCCCATCCTCAAACTGGAAAATGATTTCTTATGTAATCATGCATCCAACTGGGCTGTGCTATTTTTTAAATGGTTTGTATTTGAACATGGTGGTTCCTCCCTCAATTCACCTTAATGGAATTTATTTGAATTTTATTTTATAAATTTGCATCCTGTTTAAATTTTTCAATTTTTTAAAAAAATAATTTTTCATGTATTTTATTATTTATTTTATTTTTTCCCTTTCTTGCACTCTGGGTCATGGGTACCAATGCAATGGCTTCCCCTTTTTTCATGGAATACCAACTGCAATATGGTCCTCAATGCTGTTCTGGCTATTCCAATGATTAATGCCAAACACTTGTATGATTAATTTTTACATGTTAAAAATACTTAATGCTGGATATATGGTGATTTGGGTGTACCCCATTTGGTTTCTGGTGGGGGGGGGGTCTTTTGGAAACTGGGTTTTATATATTCTGCTATTTTTAACGTGTGGTTTTTTCCGATATCTGGGTTCTAAAAGAAATCTTTGGAATTAAGAGAAAAACAAGCTGAAAAGGAAGAAAAACAGAAAACAAAGAAAATAGAAACAAGTGCAGAAAAGTTGCGTAAGCTCTTAAAAGAGGAGAAAAGGTAAACTATAATATTTAGTATTTTTTTAACTTAAAGCAGCTGAGTTGAACCAAAGTGCCATACGGAGGTTAAAGTAAGTAAAAAAAAAAGGTATTGACTTAGAACCAGTGATACATCGTAAGTATGTGTACCACAAATTTTTCTATAAAAGAAAGCAAGCAAAGTGGAATCTAAAGGTAAAATTCTGCCAAAAAAAAAAAAAGAAATCTTAAAATATATAATAGATTATTTTAATTATCTGTATTTTAGGGAGAAGTGTTTTAGAACTGAGCAGTGGTTCTCAACTGGGGGTGCCTTTGTTCCCCCGGGGACATTTTTGGTCATCATAACTGGTGAAGTAGTACTAACATCTAGTGGGTAGAGGTCAGGGATGCTGCTAAACATCCTACAGTGATACCCCTGCCTCCACCATCACCCTGCCTTCCTAACAAAGAATTATTCAGGTGAAAATGTCAATAGTGCTGAGGTGGAGAAACTATTTATTAGAGGTAGCAGATATAAAACTTCATTTCTCTCCTTCATACATTCAGATGGACTTAAATTTTTTTGAAAATGTTGGAAATGTGACTGTGTCTTCAAAAATAATGATCTGCTTTCAATGACAGTTGTCTACACAGTATTTTTTCCCAAAAGTCATGCCTGATAGTAAAATTGGATATTGTAGTAACTGAGATTTACAGTAATCGCTTATCTAAAGCCACAGCTTTTATGAAACCTTTAAAGAGAACAAAGTAGAACTAGAATCTTTATGTATAATCGAGAAACATTTTTGTACTTAACATACTTGATGGGTTAACTCTGTTTTTTAGGCTAAAGAAGAAAAGAAGAAAATCAACTTCTTCCTCTTCAAGTGTTTCTTCTGCTGATGAATCTGATTCTTCATCATCATCCTCTTCCTCTTCTGGTCACAAAAGGCATAAGAAGCATAAGAGGAACCGTTCAGAGTCTTCTCGAAGTTCCAAAAGGCATTTAGCTAAGGCCTCCTCAAGTCAGATAGATCAGAGTAGGAAAGATGAGTGCTTCCCAGTTCCAGCCAATACTTTAGCATCTTTTCTTAACCAAAAACAAGAAGTGGAAAAACTACTGGAAAAGCAGGACAGGTTACCATATCAAAAGAAACAGGTAAAAGAGAAAGATAGATGCCCTCTCTCTTCATCTTCAGTTGAAATACCGGATGATTTTGGAGGTAGGTCTGAAGATCCAAGAGATTTTTATACTCAGGCAAGTAGTAGCAAAACTGAAAAACCATATAAATCAGAAAAACATTTTTCCAGTAAAAGAGATTATTCAGATTCCTTTTACAGGAATTCAGAGGACAAAGTGAAAACTTATGGTTATAGAAGATTTGAAAAAGATACAGAGGGAAGAAAGGAGCACTATAGAAGGTGGGAGCCAGGTTCCGTGAGGCATTCCACTTCACCAGCAAGCTCAGACTACTCTTGTAAGTCAGTTGAAAAATATAAAAAATACTCTTATTCTGGATCACGTGATTTCAGTAGACATGAGCAAAGATATCCATTAAATAAAAATCAAGGAGAATATGAAATAGAGGGTAGTTATGAGGAGGACATTAAAACAGAGGTTCCAGAAGCAGATGGACTAAATAGAAAAGAGCAGTCAGAAAGTGGAATTAAAAAAAATTTACCTCAAAATTTACTCAATATATTTAATCAGATAGCTGCATTTGAGAAAGAAAAAGGAAATAAGCCAAAAAATTAATATGCCAGGGGATTCAGCACCATTACACAAAGGCTGTTAATGAAAGTTTTGGGTCTTCTAGTCTAGAAGAATCTCTGCTCCTAAAGCTATTTGTAGAGACTGCAGAAAGCAGATGCTTTTTAGCTATTCTCAAAGTATATTTGTTTCAGTTGTGGGTCTCCTCACAGCTTGATTTTTTAGGCTTTTCATGTGTATGTTTCCATATATTTCTTACTGTAATGATTTAAACTTCACCTAAAAATAATTCTCAAAGTATTGCTTCCTCTCTGTATTATAGTGTATGAGAATTCCTTGGGTCCACCTTATCCTGCTGCTTGAGAAAAAATTAAATTTGTTCATTGAACACTTGGATTGTTTTCTTCAAAAATTATTTCATTGTCTTTTCTGTTAAATTTTCTTTTCCCTCAGCTTTTGAAAGAGATACACAGTATTTGTTCCTTAAGTACCATTTTATTATTGATCATTTATTTAAATATCAAACTTTTTGTATAACTTCCAAGATTATATACAGATTACCTGTCTTGCCTAATTGACCTCTAGAGCTTGATTTAATTAAAAATGATTTTTGTGCCAGCTTAAGTACTTTAGGAATAAAGCCATGAAAGTTGAATAGGGGCTCATTTTGCTTTTCTCTCTCTTTTTAAACCTTATTGTTAGCAGTATAGCCCTAAGAAATTTCTTAACTTTAAATATTGGCAAGACTTAGGGGTGTATACCAGGCAAGATTAGATCAGAATAAAAAAAGAATCCTTTCATCAAAAACAGCAGTGGCAAGAGAAACACTATAAATCTGGTTTTCCCCTAAGGGAAAGAAAATTGGGAAACTGTCCTAGTATTGCGTATGTCCAGTTGGGAAGGCACTGGGCATGTTTATAATTAGCCTACGGCTGGCTTGCATTTCCTCTTTTCTTAATACCTCTTTCCTGACACTTCCCTTGATACCTCCTTTTTTAGGGTCTGGATAAAATGACAAGGCCAAAAAAGCCTGGTTTTACTCAAATTCCAGCAACTAGAGCTGAAAAAGATTATGAAAAGTCCTCCCAAATTTGAAAACAGAGATTTAGAGATAGAGATGGGAGTCGTGGTTGTTGATTTATAATGGTCTTTAGAATCTTTCCAATTTCAAATTCTAGTATAATTGACAAGAGGCCTTTAATGCTACCTCTTTAAGTCATGCTAACCAGTTGTGTCCTGTTTGTGGACTTCAGACTTAAGCATTGGCAGCCTAATGGAAAACTAAAGTTTGTTTTACAGTGGAACAGAGAAACTGGTCAAAAACTATGGGTAATAGCGGTAGAAAAGTCATTCACTCATCTTTGTACAAGAAACTCTTCTTAAAAGAGTCCCTGGTTCTTTCTGTATTAATAGCTCCTGTATCATTCCTACATAGTCCTACATATAGTGGTTTTTGTAAAGAGTGAACAGTATCTCAACATGGTCTTTGACCTTTAGGAATTGCTAGTACATCTTCAGTATTTTACGTACACATTTACTAAAATCTCTGAGCATCACTATCAATCAGCACTATAATTTTCTAAGGTGTCTTTGTGGCTTAATGTTACATTCATATACCAGACAACTAGAATAGTACCTAATACAGGCCTGCCCGAATTTAGGAATTCCATCTTCCCCAGAGTTTCTTTCCTGAAACATAACTAAACTTCAAAGTATACAAGCCAGTTTCTAAGGATGTGTTCAGGAAACCCATCATAGCAAAAGAATAGGGAGGACTGACTTACCAAGAATTGTTAGTAATTATCTTTAGCAGTTTTTTTCTTATCATTATGTCTATAGTTTGTACACACCCAGACTGTGTCTGGACTCCCACAAATAATTTTCTAACATAATAGGTGGATGTTAAGATAACTCCACATTTGGAGATAATGGGTTTGATCCCTGTGTCACCAAGTTTACCATTATTACACATACAAGGTTGGAACTGTTTGTTTGAGTGTTAAATAGACTTGTATGCTGGCCCAGAACCAAAAGAACCATTTCACAAATACTGTGCTAGCCTTTGGGTGATGACTCAGTAGTAGAAGTTACTGTGCAGTTCTTATGCCAGGACCTGTACATTTTGTATGTATTTGATCATTTCAGTAAACTTGTGTAGGTAATTCTTACTGTCTCAGTATGACAAATAAGGAAAAAAGCATAGAGAAGCAACTTTGCCAAGGTCATAGAGCTAGTAAGACAATCCCTGCCTCCGTAAAACAGTGTTTAATATTGAATTGCAAGTTCCAAGTAATTTACAAAGTAATACAGGGCAGAGAGAATAAGAACTTGAGCAAACACACAAAATGACCATAAAATTAATCAGTTTTTCGATCTTATAAATCTTACACATTTAGAACCATATTTTACAAAAATATTATTTATCTTACTCATTGGATTTGGCTATAGCATTTGCTGGCTATTTCTAAAAACAATAAGATACTTAAATAACAATCAGGAAAAACAGGTTTACTGCAACTTCTGCCTTTCAGAAGGAACTGTAAATGACACTTTTAAATAATTAACAACTGTTGTGACAAATTCTTTCGAGGGTTGAAGGAGAAATAGTTAAGTATATATTTTCTAAGTATATATAGCTAAGGATTTATTTAAAAGCCAGTTTTATAATCATACTCCACACTCTCCAAGAGTTGAAAATATTGGGCTCATGTTTTATAGTATATTAAATGAAGTAACATTCTAAATCTGGTGGTCTACCTCCACTGTAAATTTATGGGATTCCTGTTGCAAATCAAATCACACCAAGTTCTTTGTCTACTACAAGAATGTCTTGGGGAAGAAAGGTTGAAAGTACATTCTTACTCTTTATGCTTGGCTGTATCTTAACAAAATAATGTGTTTGACTTCTTTCAAGATCAGAGTTAAGTAATTCCTAGAAATTTAAGCTGCATTTTTATTAATATGCAGTGCTCTTTCCTATTGTTTTTTTGGGGGAGGGAATAAATGCTATTTTGGGGTTAAAAACTTTAGAATCCTACCAAAAGAAGAAACAAAATGACTTCTCCCCCAAAAGCCCAAGAAACCTGTTTCTCTGACTAAAGCAAACCTAATTATAGGGTTTTCTAGGGTAAATGAGAATTTTAGTATTATAAACTATTCACAGGACAGCAAATCTTCAGAAATTTCCAGAAACACTGTGTCACATTAGAACTGAAGTTGTTTCATGGCTAGCGTGAAATAACTGAAGCAAAGTGTTTTCTAATCTAACAAACATCAAAATAACAGTGAAAAACATCATTTTCTCTGCTTATAAAACATGTAGCCTTGTTAAAGAATCTGCGATTACTGCTTTCCTTTTCTGTGAAGAAAACAGTATGGCAAAGGCTAAGGAAATTAAGCATTTCTTTGTCTTATATGAACCTAAATTGCTTGACTTTTTTAACTGTTTCACATTTTCCACTAAGTAAACTTTCATCTAGTTATTGCATATTTCTAACACGATCTCAGTGGGCCTCTCATCACTACACAGCACCCAAAAACGTAGGGTGGAATTCACGATCTTAACAGTAAGATTTTTGCTTTTGTGTTTACAACTTATACAAAAGAGGTTGAAATGTTTATTTGCTGCCCTTTTTGTTTTTATCATTATTGGAGCTACTGGTTGCACTTGGTGGCCTAGAAATGTTGCCAGTCACTGAAGAGGAGGCAGGGAAGTTCAGCTCTAATACTTTAATTGAAGTCTGAGAGGCAGTACTTGTGGTACTTCTCGATGACCTACAGGAAAAGAAAAAGCATTATTTTAAATTTAATTCAAAATCTGTATTACTAAAGACCCCCTCACTAATGGCAAAAGATACCATAATCCCACAAGGAATTAGATCGAAAAATATATACTAGTAATACTAGTAAATTTTGAAAGCATAACCATTAATGTCAAAAAATTAGTTCAAAAGAAAAAGTAATGAACATAGAGCTTCAAACTAGTTCAACAAATGTTTATGAAAAAAATTTTCAGCTATAATCAGTTTAGAGGTGGAATCATTAAACATTAAAAAGGTTTTGTAAAAATCATTAAGCATAAATAGGCCATGGGAATTTGGGTGCTGGCAAGAGTGACTATAATAATAGGTTATGTAATCTAAGCTAAAGATGAGAAAATGAGACCTATTGACAGGATAAAGTCGTGGGGTCATTTGTAAAACATAACTAGCTATACAATTCTGAAATGCTAAGATTTAAAAATATGGAAATACAGTGATGATCAGGTGATTGCTTACCATGTTTATATAGAGAGAGTTCTACTTTAATACTATCTTTTAGGGATATCCCTTTTATATTCTGAAAGCTCTCTGTGGACAAGTGAAAAGTAAATGGCTACTAAACATAGGAGGTTGGGAATTTTAAACATAGGAGGTTGGGAATTTTAAAATTAGGATCATTATTATTTTGTCAGCAAAGCACAAGAGTTGATTAAACATCAATCTACCTGATAGAATTCTGGGTAAATATAAACTGTAGAAATAAAGAATAATTTCCTTTCTAGCCAAGCAGCAAAAATGAAATAAAATTCTGACTACTTAAAAACTTCAATAATGTGGTTTTAATCATAAAAATCATACTCCATATGTCTGTACATCTAAGTTGCCTTTTTATGGTTTAAAAAATTCTCTCCAGAGGTGCCTGGGTGGCTCAATCAGTTAAGCAGCTGCCTTCAGCGCGGGTCATGATCCTGGAGTCCCTAGATTGAGCCCCACATCCCACATAGGGCTCCCCACTCAGCAGGGAGTGAGGAGCTTGTCCCTGCTTGTCCCTGCTTGTCCCTCTCTCTCTGCCCCTCACCCTGCTCATGCTCCCCCCGCCTTTCAAATAAATAAATAAAATCTTAAAAAAAAAAATTCTCCCCATACTCAGGGTTAACCATGCAAGATGTAACCTCCAAAATTTTACCCTGCTGTATCCTACTGAAATAGCTAGAAGTCACAAAACACTCCAGGTTTTCACAGAACCTGTGACAGCAGACAGAAACCAGAAGGAAAGAGTCTTGCTCTGCTGGCTGTTATCTGCATACATGATACTAACAGAAAGGTGGGTAAGGGTAAGAAGAGCACTGGCAGATCCAGTGGCTGTGGTGGTATTTGTATAGGATAGAGTTAACGAGATGATTTTTAAACTTAGACTTACCTTGTTGATAACAGTGAAGTCTGTGAAGGAGATCTAGAACTCTGGCGACTGCCTTTTGGACCAGCTGTAGGTAGTTCTAAACCATTCTGGAATAATATTCAATAGCGATCATTAGTACCACTGCATTTTCGAAAGAATTATTTTTAATTAGACTTCACTTTATGATAAGTGCCAATATTTATTTCATTAAATGTTTAGAAAATATTTTAGCTAGAAAGTACTATTATTACCTGTTGAAAGTATGTTTGAAGGATAATACGGATCTCAGCATTTTCTTCCATGACATCAACTAGCATTTCATCAATGATCTTGTGGAAATGTTTTACTTCACGAAGTCTAATGTCTTGTTCTTCTAGTGTTTCATCTTTTGTGTCTTTCAGAAGTCGGATTTCCTTGGTGAGTTTTGCACACTGTTGTTAGTCAATAGTAGTCAATTATTATTTAAAACTATTTCCAAGAACTTAATATTTTTTAATGGATGAAGGAGGATTTGGAACTCCAAAATATATAAATATGACAGGTTAGTTTTTAAAAAGACAGCAATACCTGTTTAGTTACTCTTTCTAATTTTGGCTTCTGCTCCTCAGTTTCTCTATTTAGTTGAGATGAATAAGCCTGCTTCTCTGATAATTTTTCTTTGGCACTATTTGTTAAATGTTCTATAACTTCTAAAGTATTTTCCATGCTCTGGAGAAAATAAAGTGTTAACATACTTATTGGTTAGAATCAGTAACATACAACTTGCCATTTTTCAAGTATTCATTTAATTTTAATTCATTTACTTTCGTATATAAATACATTATATTGGTAGATAATAAGTATAAAGGTCTTTGGATTAAGTTTTATATAGAATTCCACTAGAAAGTACTTTTTCGGTACTTGGGGGAAAATAAGTCAAACAATGGCTATTAAAAGCATGCAATTTTCAAAGATTCAAAATTCGTACCATTGGTTCCTTCAAATATTAGGAAAAAATTTTTTAATTTTTATATAGAGCTTGCTTACCAAGCACATTGTTTTCTCTTTCAATGATGTAGTTTAGTAACTACTTTCTACTAGACTATTTTTATCTTTCAAATTTTATTTAAGGGGGAATCTTTAAGGTAATCTTTAAGGAATTAAATGAAATAAAAGTTCATTAAATAAGTTAGTAGATATATCATAATTAGCTGGCTATGATTCATCATCTAATTAACCAGTCATTATCTGCTGTCCATCCTATGCTTAATACTGTGATTTTAACTAATTTATTTAATAGTTTGGTCACTTATTTTTTTCTCATTTTAATTAAAATGAAACTTTTACTATCTACTTTTAAAAATTATCTTCTTTGTACACGATAACAAGACAGTAGACATAATGATAGTTAACTTTTACTAAGGGCTTATTTCTAAAGCCCGTAGAATTTACCTGGATATCTTCCTGTAGTTCCCTGATTTGTCTTTGTTTATATCTGTATTTTTCATCAATAGCTCTTTTTTGTTCTTCTAGTTGGATTTTTTGTTCATACTCATCACCTAAAATTAGAGAACTCTTTAAATTTTTAACATGTTATGTAGAAAGCAAGCTTCAAGTCTTACATATATTAAACTTACAACATCTTTGTTATAGGTTAAAATCCTTATATCTCCTTGTTGAAAAACAGTATGAGCATGTAATGTAATAGCCATTCTTTTGTCAACACACAGCAGCCAATAGGCCGCCATTTTCTTCACATTTGAAATTAATTCCCAGAGAAGGGATATGTAATACTGCTAAACTAATAATGGAAATAACAACTTAGCCCTTGTTTTAAAGGGAGGGGGGAGGTGATTTTTCTGACTCAATCATGGCACATTTTTGTTTTCCATTCTCACAATGTTCCTCTTTATAAATAATTAACTATCCTTTAATTGCCACATTCATAAAAAAATTTTAAAAACTCCTACATACTGGATGGAGTGACTTTTTTAAAAGATTGTTTGTAATTGTTGTTGCAGTTTCTCAGCACTTGCAAGGTGTTTTCTAAAGCATAGATTTCTTTTTCAGCTTTGTTGATCTTAGCGTCCAAACTGTCACCTTCCCTTTGAAGTTCTTCTTTTTCTTGAGCGGCCTGTGAAATACAGAATAGAAGTGACTGCACAAAATTATCGTGGGAGAGAATGTCTGCTTCCAGGGCAGGAAATAGTTTACTCCCAACAATACCAATTTACCTTGGGGCCTACATGCAGCATTAAGCATTCATTTCTTGCACTTGATTTAGAGTAGAAGACTAAATCCCCAAGATCTTCAAAACCGAGTACACAGGATATAAACTGATAGAAGTGTACCAGCTAACCAAAGCTTACATTGAAACTTTCCAACAAAAATTACCAGAAAGCTAAGCAGATCTAAACTTTACTGGAAAGAGATAGGGTTAACTGGGACGTGGCTTCAAACTAGATCTATTTAATAAGGAGAATGCATGTTTCTGGCCTGAAAGAGGCTTAGAACACTTTCTCATTTTAAGTCTTAGGAATATAAGAAGTGAGCAAGGTTCATGTAGAAAAGTAAATGCATATTATTTCCAACACAGTTATATTGTTATTAGAACTAGGATTTCAACATTTTTGAACAGTTAAATAATATTAAAATTGGAGTACTCACTTCAGTTACACATACTAAAATTGGAAAAAATAAAATTAGCGTGACACCTGCACAATAATAACATGCAAATTTGTGAAGCACTCTATATTTTCAAAGGAGAACACTGCATGATTCCACTCACATGAGGTGCCTATAATAGTGAAATTCACAGACGGAAAGTAGCATGATGGTTGCCTGGGGTTGAGGAGAGGGAAAAATGGGGTCTCTGTTTAATGGGAAGAGTGTTTCAGTTTTGGAAGATGAAAAAGTTCTGGAGATGGAGGTTGGTATTAGTTGCACATACTTCATACCACAGAACTGTACACTTAAAAATTGATAAATGACCAATTTTATGTGTATTTTGCCACATTTAAAACATGTTTAAAAATTAGAGAAAAATAATTGATAAATGTGACTGGGAAAAAATGCAGTCTAAAAATTGTTGAAAACCAAAAATTCTCAGTAGTGGGCATACTCAAGTGACTTTTTTCAGCTTAAATGTCACTGGGCTAAACTCTCTAGAGTTGTATCAAAAAAGTTCTAAAGGACTTCCACAATTAAATGTTGACAGAGATAACATGCCAAAAGTGCCAAAACCCATTTTTAATCAAAATTAAATAATTTCATTTGTTAATTTTATCCAATCCCAAGAATGTATATTTAATACACATCAGAATGTGGCCATTTGGACAGTTTTTTGGTAATTCTTTATCTCTTAACATTTTCACTGGTATTTATTATACTTCAAAATATATTAACACATTTTTACAGTAAATAGTACATAATAAAAAAAGAGTTAACAAAAAAATTTCTTAGATACATTTATATATATTTCTTGATCTAATTCCATATATACCTTAAACTTCTAAAAACTCTTATGATTCTATCTGGTTCTAAATCAGATTATAAAATGTATACCTTTTATCCTAGATTTGAAAGCTTATATTAGAAACAAATTTTTATACCTTTCTGTCAGCATTTTAAAACATTTTCTAGTAATTTCATTTTCTAATAGTTTCACTAAATTGTGATCAGAATTGGACTGTATCCTTATGAAGACCAAATAAGACACATTGAGTCTAGCTACAAATAAAGTTTCATTTTCACACATCTGGCACATGTGAAGTATTAAGAGTAAAACATTTAAATATGCTGTATATTGGGGCGCCTGGGTGGTTCAGTTGTTAGGCGTCTGCCATTGGCTCAGGTCATGATCCCAGAGTCCTGGGATGGAGCACCGCATCGGGCTCTCTGCTCAACAGGGAGTCTGCTTTTCCCTCTCCCACTCCCCCGCTTGTGTTCCCTCTCTCACTGTGTCTCTGTCAGATAAATAAAATCTTAATAAATAAATAAATATATAAAGCTGTATAAAAATAAATTAACAAATAAATATGCTGTACAATGTGAAATGGAATAATGTGGCAAGCTGCAGACCCTAGAAAGGATGGAAAGTGAAGAGTGGCATTAGGAAATTGGGAAGGAAACTGATTGCCTTGGTTCATCTTACATATGCCTTATGCTGACTTTTTCCAGCAACTTTGCTGTGAACAGAAGAAACACACACTTCGTCATAAAATTTGCCTGTTTTCCTGAGAAGTGGATGCATCATCATCAATCATCATCATCACAGCAATAACAATAATGACAGCTAACATTTTGAGGGCTCATATCATTCCAGACACGGCTTAAGGGTTTATGTGTATTTCTTCACATATTTACTTCTCACAACAAAAGTAATAATATCCTCATTTTGCAAGTGAGGAAACTAAGCCCCCAAAATGATTAAGTAACTTAAAGTTACCTACTTGGTCAGTGATAGAACCAAGATATGGACAAAGGCACTCTAACACCAGAGCTTTTAGGTAAAATCACAGACCTTGTTGAAAGAGAAACTTAAGTGGAATTGTAATATATATATTCTTCCCAACACTGAACAAGCTAGAACCCACCTTTCACCCCTCAACCTTTAAAATCTGAGAGGAGGAAATTCTTGTTAGTATCAGGTCGAAGCCTGAGGTACTACAGACTGATGAGTTACAAGAACGGTTTGAGAACTGGGATTCGTTTCTCATGTAAGTTAGGTGGAATTTCCTGAGGCAAAGTGGCAGGCATATCACACTCAGTGTGTGTGTTGGGACACACTCAAAGAGGGGTAAAGTAGGAAACTTGTACAAGTTTGACTTGTACAAGTCAAAGGAAAGGGAACATCTGTCTAAAAGGGCCATCCCCCTAAGGGTGTGAATTGGGAGATCTTTCTACTCCCATCAGTGTATGATAGAGGAAAAATGAATTAAAATTAAAACTTCCACTCCTTTCTGGTGTTTTAAGTTCCCAGAACTCTGTGTAAAGGAAATTACACCTGTTCAGTTTCTACATGGGAAAAATGAGTATGGCAATACTCAGGAAGGGAAATGCATCCAGTTCTTGATCACTTCTCTATTTCCCCTTATGGGTTACTAGGTAAAGATAACCATGAAATGGCAGACAAATCTCAAACACCAGAAGACAGCACATTCACCACCTGACCTGTCTCTCTCCCATCCCATATGAAGACAAAGAACAGGTCTCTTCCTCTCTGGACATCTGCCATACCAGAGCTGCACTAGTAAGTTAGAGAGTAAGATTTCAAAGGTGGTACAGCTCCAGGTGATGATATGGTCTAGGATGTAGCCATATGAGTGGATGGCTATAGTGACATAAGGCCTTGAGCCTGAGATGTTATACAGGTTAACACATAAATAAACACATGAATAGTAAAGATATGAAAGTGACAGTAGGTTGCAGGGCAAAACAGATTATGAATCTTGAATAAATGGAGGGAAATGACATGACACAAATGATAGCCCTCCCCCCAAAAAAAGATCAAAGAGCAGTCCAGTCCAGACCTTTCTTTGACGTTATGGACTTGAGGTATATAAAAATAATAACTTCAGGGTGCCTGGGTGGCACAGGCAGTAAAGCATCCAACTCTTGGTTTTGGCTCAGGTCATGATCTCAGGGTTATGAGATTGAGCCCCATGTCAGGCTCTGCACCGAGCATGGAGTCTGCTTGAGATTCTCTATCCCTCCCCCTCTGCCCACCCCTCTAAAGCAAATAAATAAATCATATATATGATTTATTTATATATTTATAAATTTATATTTATATTTATATATATAATATATATATGGCTTCAGGGGGCGCCTGAGTGGTTCAGTCAGTTAAGCCTCTGACTCTTGGTTTGGATCAGGTCATGACCTCAGGGCTGTGAGATCAAGCCAGTGTCAGCTCTGCACTCAGTAGAGTCTGCCTGAGATTCTCTCCCTCTCCCTCTGCCCCTCCCCCTACTAATGCGCTGTTGAGCACACCTGCACTCTCATTCAAATAAATAAATCTTTAAAAAATAATAGCTTCAGTACCTCCATTTAACAACTAATGTTTTATGGCCCTAATCAAGTGCAATAGCTACAAAACTGCTATGAAATTTAAAGTTGCAAGGCAAAACAACAACAACAACAACAGCAAGCCATTTGGTTTACAGACTACAGACAAAGATACTTCACAACTATGAAATCAATTAAGATTACCTTTATCACATAATAGGCCTGTGTTTTCTCCTCTTCTTCAGGAGGCAGCATAACAACAGTAAGAATTTCATATCTGTTCTTCAGCTTATCAATTTTACTTAGCCTCTCATGAAACTCAGCACTAACATGGAAAGAAAAAGAAAACACTGAAAAACAAATAACATACTCTCTTTTAAAGGGCTATTTTCTTATATAAGATATTTTCATTAATACTGAAGTTAGACGCGCCTGGGTGACTCGGTGGGTTAAAGCCTCTGACTTCCGCTCAGGTCACAATCCCAGAAACTTGGGATCAAGACCTTCATCGAGCCCTGCATTGGGCTCTCTGCTGGGCAGGGAGCCTGCTTCCCCTCCTCTCTCTCTGCCTGTCTCTCTGCCTACTTGTAATCTCTGTCAAATAAGTAAATAAAATCTCTAAAATAAAATAACGAAGTCAAACAGGTTAAATATGTTCTCACTTTTCAATTTTCTAATTAGTGGGAAGCATCTCAGGTTTCACCCTATTTGAAAGCTAAGAAGTTAGGCTGCCATAGTTTCATGGATGTTGGCAGAAGACACAAGATTCCTAGGTCAGAGAAAAAGGACTTTGCCATTCATGGTACACCAAGTAGCATGCGCCTCCTGCTTGCAGAGCTCCAAAGTCCCATGCAAGTGAGGAGGAGCTCAAGTGGGTGTTGTATACAATGAAGGTTTATACCAGAGCTGAGGAACCTCAAGCTTACATAGTCCAAATATCTTGTAATAGGAACTAAGCAAATACAACCAATCTTTACTCCAGCAAGAAGATACCGCCTCTAACTTGTAAGGCTATTTACTATCTAAACATCTTTTAAAAGATAGTTTAATGCAAACTAAAACCACAATATGTTATTACCTCACAGTCTTTGGGTAGCTAAGGAAAAAAAAAGAAAACAAAAAGAAGAGAAAAAAAGGAAAGTATTGGCAGGGTGCCTCCGTGGCTCAGTTGGTTAAGCTGCCCATTCTTGATTTCAACTCAGCTCATGATCTCAGAGTCCTGGGGGCTCTCAGTGGGGAGTCTGAGATTCTCTACCTCCTCCTCTGCCCCTCCCACTACTAGTGTACTCTCTTGATCTCTAAATAAAAATATAAGTAAATCTTAAAAAGAAAAGTACTGACAATAATGTGGAGAAATTTGAACCCTTGTGCACTATTGGTAGAACTATAAAACGATGCAACCACTATGGAAAACAGTATTGCAGTTCCTCAAAAAATTCCAAATAAAACTACCATATGATACAGCAATCACACTTCCAGTTACAAAGCCAAAAAAATCAGAAGTAGGTACCTGAAGAAATCTCTGCACCACAGTGTTCATAGCAGCATTATTTATAACAGCCAAGAGGTGAAGCAACCCAAATATTCATGGACAGATGAATGATACACTAAATGTGGTATATACATGCAATGGAATATTATTCAGCCTTAAAAGGAAATTGCATCACCTGCCTCATGGATGAACCTGAGGACATTATGCTAAATGGAATAAATCAGTCACAAAAGACAAATACTGCATGATTCCATTTACATGAAGTATCTAAAGCAGTCAAATTCATACAGACAGGAAAAAAAAAATGGTAGTAAAAAAAAGCTAGGGGAAGGAGGAAATGATTAATGTTTAGAAGGTATGGAGTTTCAGTTTCAGAAAATGAAAGAGTTCTGGAGATCTATTGCACTACAATGTGTATATACTTAATAATATTACTGAACTGTACACTTAATAATGTTTAGTATATTTTATGTTTTGTGGTTTTTTACAAAAATTTTTAACAAGATAGTCCAGAACAGGAATGTTAGTACATTTCCTTGCAAGACACACAGAAATATGAGAAACTATAAAGAAGTGCCTCCCAAGATTTAGACTTTTTTTACTCTGCTGATTTTTTCCTTTTATTCTGGCAGATTCATATTTTATGAACTTTTAAAAAACTCATTTGCCTACTACAATCTTATGAAAGTGTACTACCCAAGTATGGTGAGAAGAAATCTTCAACCTACCAGTTTTCCTACTCCTAAAGAAAATTTGGTGGTAAAACACATTAAGAAACAGAAGTTATGGCTTTGCTTATTTTTAAGTATTACTGTTGTATCATCACAAAATATTTAGTCAACTTTTATATGATTGTAAAAGACAAGACCTGTTGGATTCCAGCCTAAGATGGTCAACTGAGCACTACTACATCTCTTCTCCTTCCAAAAATGGAAAAGAATAAAAGGAGGAAAAAAAAAAAAAACCTGCCACAGTTCTGGGAAAGAGAAAGACACAATTTTGCCATGAACTCATGAAAAAAAATGGGAAACAAATGGGATTTGATTGATGGAGGGAGTGGGAGGATAGAGATAAAAACAGAAAATTATTAATGCAGAAATAAGAGCCACGTTTTATCAAAGAAGTCTGGAGAAAATTCAAATCCAAAAATAAGAAATAAAAAGATGAAGAGTGATCTCTTAGGCTATTATTAAGATAAGTAATGAAAGGATTGTCTACAGAAAATCTAGGCCACTCTCCTCAACCCCTCAAAGTTTATAGAAATGTTGGCAGGAATTATTTATGCTCCAATGATAAGCCGCCAAATTAGCAGAGTTCCCAGCATTGTTTGTCGGCTCTGAAGAAAAAAGTAAAAAAGAGCATGATGTAATTCCAGGCCCCCACAACAGTGGAGATTAATAAAAACCAAAGTTCCACCCATGAAGTAAATAGTCTTTATCACCCAAAATAAACTCCTTAAGGGACAAACTACTTTGGTCATTAAGGGCAAAATTAGCCCAGTGCCCAAAAGCAGACCTCCCATTTAGAGGAGAGACCAACTGGGGAAAAAGATCTATCTAACTGCAGAAGAAACCCATACCAGCTGCTATATCAATCACCATGATTATTAATTAAACATTTGTTATTAAATATAACAGAAAGCCAAGGACTATCAGACATTTTGGAAAGTTAACAGCATGAATGAAAAGAACAAAATCAGCAAACACAGGACATACACTAAGAGAAACAAAAATAATGCATGGGATAGAAGAGAACTTCCAAAGTATTCCAGTATCTCTAAAAGATGAGAGGATATTGATTCGAAACTATCCATAAACAAGAATGGACTGCTTTAAAAAGAAATGACCAGTGAAGGAACAAGAATCCTTGCAAATAGTTCCCCCGTCTCAACTTAACAGTAGTAAGTAAGAAAGATTAATCAATGATCTAGAGAAAGAGAGAAAGGGGAACAGAGAATGGAGAGTAGGCCAAGAGAAAAAGACTAGGGAGGGAAAGAATAAGAATATCTTAAAAAGGGGAATAAAAAGAACAGAAATTTTAAAATGAGAGTAAAGTTAAGAAATCTGGAAGACAGACCAACAACCACTAAAAATAAGCAACAAATGCAGAACACAGAGAGTGGTGTGAGAAAAAAAATTAAAGAACTAATAGAAAAATATTTCCCTGACCTAAAGAAAAACTTGATGAAATAATTGAGAGTTCACCAAGGTTCAAACAATAAAAATGAAAGCCAAAAAAAAAAAAAACAAAAACCAAACCCACCCAGACACATAGAGAAATTCTGAAACCCGAAGGATAAAAAAAGTGTTCCAAAGCTTTTCAGACAGAAATAAAAAAAAAAAAAACAAGTTCCTTACAAAACAAAATGAATTAGTCTGAGTCAGACGTCTCATAAAAACACTGTCATCTAAAAGAATATGAAACAATGCTTTAAAAGTCCAACTGTAATTCAAATATGAACAGAGTAAGTATGCTTTAAACATGCAAGAACTCAAAAATTTCAGAAAACATCAATTCTGGAAAAAAAAGTCAAAACATACTCCAGAAAAATGAAATGGGAATCGAAGAAAATAAGATGACAAAGATACTCAAAACAGTATTAAACCAAAAACAAGTAAAACATATAGCGAGGTGGAATTATTGCTGGCAATTGACTGTATAGTTTATGCAAGTTACAAGAAAGGAGTTCTTTAAAAACAGAAACATAATATTAAAAACAAAAAATAACAACCTGAAACTATAATTGGTGGTTTCAACAACACAGGAAAGAAGGATTAAGTAAAAGATGCTAGAAGTCTTATCTCTTTTATGAAGGGAAAAAAAATCGTAAGCTAATTAATCCTCAGTATTCACAGAGAAATAGGAAGGTTGAAGTTTCTCTTGAATTTAAGAATAACCAACAAAGGGTGCCTGGGTGGCTCAGTGGGTTAAGCCACTGCCTTCAGCTCAGGTCATGATCTCAGGGTCCTGGGATCGAGTCCTGGATTGGGCTCTCTGCTCAGCAGGGAGCCTGCTTCCCCCTTTCTCTTTGCCTACCTCTCTGCCTACTCGTGAGCTCTCTCTGTCAAATAAATAAATAAAATCTTAAAAAAAAAAAATAACCAACAAAAAAATAAAAATTAGAATGCATATATTCCAAACAATAAAAGAGGAAAGAAGGGAAAAACAAAATTAGTAAAACCAAAGAAAGACAGAAAAGACAAAAAGAATACCTATCATATAATCCACTTCTAGGTATTTATCCAAGAGAAAAGAAAGCATATGCTCATACCAAGCACATATATGTTCAGAACAGCTTTATCTATAATAGTTAAAACCCAGAAACAATAAATGTATACACAAATTGGGGTAGATGTATGCAATGCAATATTACTACTCAGTGATACAAATCTGGGGTCAACATATCATCCTGCCTGTTACCTGTTTTTGTACAGCCCATGAGGAAAAAAATGCCATTTACATTTTTTAAATGTATAATTAAAGAAAAAATCAAGAGGAACATTATATTTAATGAAAAATAAAAATTCTATGAAATTCAAATTTCAGTGTCTGTAAAGTTTTATTGGAATACAGGCATGCTCATTTATTTCCATACTATCTATGGCTGCTTCTGCTCTACAATGGCAAAGTTGGGTTGTTGCAACAGAGACCACATGACCCACAAAACCTGTAATACTTACTACTTAACCCTTATAGAAAATTGTGTAAGACACTGCTAAACTAATGTTTAACCTTCGAAGTTGAAATTTAACTCTCACTCTCTGCAGATGATATGATACTTTGTGTGGAAAACCCAAAACACTCCAAAACTGCTAAAACTTATACAGGAATTCAGTAAAGTGTCAGGATATAAAATCAATCCACAGAAATCAGTTGCATTTCTGTACACCAACAGCAAGACAGAAGAAAGACAAATTAAGGAGTTGATCCCATTTACAATTGCCCCAAAACCATAAGATACCTAGGAATAAACCTAACCAAAGAAGCAAAGAATCTGTACTCAGAAAACTATAAAGTACTCATGAAAAAAATTGAGGAAGACACAAAGAAATGGAAAAGCATTCCATGCTCATGGACTGGAAGAACAAATATTGTGAAAATATCTATGCTACCTAAAGCAATCTACATATTGATTGCAATCACTATCAAAATACAATCAACTTTTTCAACAAAATGGAACAAATAATCCTAAAATTTATATGGAACCAGAAAAGACCCTAAATAGCCAGAGGAATGTTGAAAAAGAAACCCAAAGTTGGTGGCATCACAATTCCAGACTTCAAGCTCTATTACAAAGCTGTGATCATCAAGACAGTATGGTACTGGCACAAAAACAGACACATAGATCAGTGGAACAGAATAGAGAGCCCAGAAATCGACCCTCAACTCTATGGTCAACTAATCTTTGACAAAGCAGGAAGGAAATATCCAATGGATAAAAGAGTCTCCTCAACAAATGGTGTTGGAAAAATTGGACAGCCACATGCAGAAGAATGAACTGGACCATTTCCTTACACCACACACGAAAATAGACTCAAATGGATTAAAGACCTCAATTGAGACAGGAATCCATCAAAATCCTTGAGGAGAATACAGGCAACAGCCTCTTCAGCCTCCACCGCAGCAACTTTTTCTTCCTAGAAACATTGCCAAAAGCAAGAGAAGGGCAAAAATGAACTACTGGGATTCATCAAGATCAAAAGCTTTTGCACAGCAAAGGAAACAGCCAACAAAACCAAAAGACAACTGACAGAATGGGAGAAGATATATGCAAACAGCATATCAGATAAAGGGCTAGTATCCAAAATCTATAAAGGACTACCAAACTCAACACCCAAAGGACATATAATCCAATCAAGAAATGGGCAGAGGACATGAACAAACATTTCTGCAAAGAAGACATCCAGATGGGTCAACAGACACATGAAAAAATGCTCCGCATCACTCGGCATCAGGGAAATACAAATTAAAACCACAATGAGATACCACCTCGCACCAGTCAGAATGGCGAAAGTTAACAAGTCAGGAAACAACAGATGTTGGTGAGGATGCGGAAAAAGGGGAAGCCTCCTACACTGTTGGTGGGAATGCAAGCTGGTGCAGCCTTTCTGGAAAACAGTATGGAGATTCCTCAAAAAGTTGAAAATAGAGCTACCCTACAATGCAGCAATTGAACTACTGGGTATTTACCCTAAAGATACAAATGTAGTGATCCGAAGGGGCATGTGCACCCAAATGTTTCTAGCAGGAATGTCCACAATAGCCAAACTATGGAAAGAATCTATATGGAAAGATGTCCATTAACAGATGAATGGATAAAGAAGTGGCATATATACACACACACACACACACACACACACACACACACACAATGGAATACTATGCAGCCATCAAAAGAAATGAAATCTTGCCATTTGCAATGATGTGGATGGAACTAGAGGGTATTATGCTGAACAAAATAAGTCCATCAGAAAAAGACAATTATCATATGATCTCTCTGATATGAGGAATTTGAGAGGCAGAGTTGGGGGGGTTGGGGGGTAGGGAAGGAAAAAATGAAACAAGATGGGATCAGGAAGGAGATAAACCATAACAGACTCTTAATCTCACAAAACAAACTGAGGGTTGCTGGGGGAAAGGGGTGTATGGAGAGGGTGGTTGGGTTATGGACATTGGGGAGGGTATGTGTTATGGTGAGTGCTGTGAAGTGTGTAAACCTGATAATTCACAGACCTGTACCCCTGGGGCAAATAATACATTATATGTTAATAAAAATAATTAATAAAAAATTCACAAAGTTGAAATTTACAATTAGCTAAGCGTCTATCTCAAAAAGTTAAGCACATCAAAATAAACCCACAAAAATAGAAGGAAAAAATAATAGATGTGAGAGCAGCAATTAATAAAATAGAAAAGTGGTGACCTGGGTGGCTCAGTCAGTTAAGCATCCAACTCTTGGTTTCAGTTTAGGTCAGGATCTCAGGGCCGTGAGATCAAGCCCTGCATGAGGCTCTGGGCTTGACTTGAGGCCTACTTGAGATTCTTTCTTCATCCCTCTCCCTCCCTTTCTGCTCCTCCCTGACTCATGCTTTCTCTCTCTCTCTAAAATAAATAAATAGAATCTTTAAAAAATAATAATAAAATAGAGAATGGATTCACAATAGAAAAAAATGAACAAGCATTGTTTCTTTTCAAGGAATAATAAAATTCATTAACCACTGCAAGACTTGTCCCACCTAAAAAAGAGAAGTCACAAATAATATCAGGAATGAAAGGCTACAAACACTGCAGCTATTAAACAAATAATAAAATGGTATCATAAACAATTTTATGGCAATAACTCAAAATTTAGATGAAATGGAAATTTTTTCCTAGGTAAAAATATAATTTACTAAAACTTACTGAAGAAGAAATACAAAATCTATGTTGTTCTATAACCAATCAATAAATTGAACCAGTAGTTGAAAATCTTCAAAAAAGTCCAGGTCGGGGCGCCTGGGTGGCTCAGTGGGTTAAGCCGCTGCCTTCGGCTCAGGTCATGATCCCAGATCCTGGGTTCGAGCCCCACATTGGGCTTTCTGCTTAGCAGGGAGCCTGCTTCCTCCTCTCTCTCTGCCTGCCTCTCTGCCTACTTGTGATTTCTCTCTGTCAAATAAATAAATAAAATCTTTAAAAAATAAAAATAAAAAAAAAAAGTCCAGGCATCCAATGGCTTTACTAGTAAGATCTTTGAAAATTCAAGAAAGATATAATTCTACTCTTTTACAAACTTACCCAGACTATAGAAAAATAAAAAACACACAGAATCATTCTATGAAAGCTGACATAACCTTAATTACCTGATAACTTGACAACAACACAGAAAGGAGAATTATAACCACAGATGTGACAAATATATACAAATATCACCAAAACAAAATCTAGAATTATAGAAAACGTAATATGTGACAGAGAAGTTTTGTTTATTCCTGGATTATAATGTTATTTTAACCTTGAAAAATCAATCACTATATTTAACTATACTAACAGACGGAAGGAGCTACATCATATCAATGAATACAGAAAAAGCATATAACAAAAGTCAATATCCATTCCTGATGAAATGAACTAAAACAAAACTTAGCAAAGAATGAAAATAGATGGGCACTCCCTTGATATTTAAAAATTATCTCAAAAAAGTCTATAATTCATATTAGTGATAAAATGATTCCCTTCCAGATCAGGTCCAAGACCAGGGGACCTACAATCACCATTGCCAGTTGGCACTGACCTGGAGGTCAGACAATAAGGACAGTGAAGCAAAAGAAAGAAAAGTTATAAAGATTGAAAAGAGAGACACAAAACTGTTATTTGCAATGAATGTGAATGAAATACCTAGAAATTAGAATCTACAGATCAACTGTCAGAATTAATAACAGTTTAAGCAAAGTTGCTGGATTCTTAATACATAGAAATTAACTGTATTTCTATAATGCTAGCAACAAACCAAAAATGAAACAATTTAAAAGGAAATAACATTTACAGAAACATTTTAAAAAGTAGCATGTAGGAGTGCCTGCATGGCTCAGGCGATTGAGCATCTGATTCTTGATTTTGGCTCAGACCATTATCTCAGGGTCCTGAGATAGAACCCCACATCATGCTCCACGTTGAGCATGGAGCCTGTTTAAGATTCTCTCTCTCTCTGCCCCCTGTCCTCCCCCTACTCATGCTTTCTCTCTGTCAAATAAATAATAAATTAATTACTTAATTAATTTAATCATATAAAAAGCATGCAGTCAGGAATAAATTTTTTATAAAAGATATGCAAAACCTCTAGGGAAAAATTGTTTTAATAAATGCAGCCATAAGGAAAAGCATGTTATTGAACTCTCACCACAAAACATACTTGAAAATCAAACAAGGAAATTAGTGATCTCATTGCAAAAGGGATAATCTAGAGAATTAGAAGCTACCCAAAGGAAAGAGTGAGGAAAAAACATAGGTTTTTTATTAAAATGTGTCCAATATATTAAAAGCCTTTTCAGGGCGCCTGGGTGGCTCAGTGGGTTAGGTCTCTGCCTTCAGCTCAGGTCATGATCTCAGGGTCCTAGGATTGAGCCCTGAGTCAGGCTCTCTGCTTGGCAGGGAGCCTGCTTCCTCCTCTCTCTCTGCCTGCCTCTCTGCCTGCTGGTGATCTCTGTCTGTTAAATAAATAAATAAAACCTTTAAAAAATAATAATAAAATAAAATAAAAGCCTTTCCAAATAAGAAAAAGATGATCATCCAGTCAGTTCTTCTGACATCAATTACATTTTCAAAAAAATTTTAGCAGTATTTTAAAGCACAAAATACCTTATGTTCTGCCGTTCTTGATCAACATATCTTATTTGTGATGCAAGCATTGTTTTGTGAACCTTAATTTCTTCGATTCGTTCTTCCATAGCTGTGTGTAACTGCTGTTTTCTTTTTTCCAGAGAAAGTACTTCTTCTGCCTTACTGTGAAGCATTTCTCGAGTACGTTTAACCTCAAGTTTTAAAAGATTATCTTCTATCATCAAATCCTATCAACATAACAAAATTGTCAGATACTTAAATTATTACTGTTATACACAGACCAAAATGCTTTCTTTTATTGCCACAAAAGTCAAACTTGAAAATACAACTTTTTCTAATTTGACCACTGACCAAGATAACTAGGATTAAATTTAGATTGCTCTCAGTGATAACGATAACTAGGATTAAATTTAGATTGCTCTCAGTGATAACTCTTGGTTTTTCTTCATTTTTAAGAAAAGGATTTATTCCAAGTCTTATTATAATTCAATTTGAAATTTAAGTTTTACTAAAAAAAAAAAAAAAAAAAGGAAGATTCCCAAAATCTTACAATCCAGGAAATATATATATATTCCTATGGATGAAAATTTTTATATTCTAAACTAAATCTCACAAAATAACATGTAAATAAATTTCTATTCTAAACAATTCAGTCATGGATAGAATACTGACAGAAGAGTACACAAATAAATCACTTTTCAGAATAGAAAGCCCAGAAACAAACACTCCAGAACATAAGACTTTATTATTTCAAAACAAAGCTTTTTAGTTGGAGAAAAGATTAGGTCCCTACATCTCAAATGTACTAAAAAGAAATTCCAGATTAATGAAAAATTTACTGTAAGAGATAATACCAATGCAGTTACTGAAATATTAAACATTTGTTTGATTTTTAGTATGACAAAGAAGTTTCTAAGTATAAAAATTTTTTAGGGAAAAAGTAATTGATGTTAAAAAAGGTTTTTAATGTCAAAAATCTGAATAAAAATTTAAAGATAAATGGAAAAAATATTGATAATATGACAGTTAATATTTTTACATATGAAGGTCTTTTGCAAAGCAATTAAAAAATATAAACCTTCTAATAGAAATATGGGCCAAGATAATAAACTAGAAATCCAAAAAAGAAAGATCATGGAATATAACGTACATTTTTTTTGAGAGGAAGAGAGCACACAGAAGTTGGGGGGGGAGGGAAGGGGGACACAGAGGGAGAGGGAGAGAGAGAATCCCAAGTAGGCTCCATGCTCATTACAGAGTCCACATCCCACAACTCTGAGATCATGACCTGAGCTGAAACCAAAAGTTAACACTTAACCCACTAAGTTAACACTTAACCCACTAAGCCACCCAGCCACACCTAAACATTTTTATTTAAACATAAATATTTTAAATTTTATGTTTAAACATCACGTTGTCACCAACTTAAAAAATATAGACTAATACAATGAAATACCATGTTTGCTCATCAAATTGACAACACTTTTATGAATTATAATATCCACGCTTACTGATGGTGAGTAAAATAGAATGCTCACACACTGCTGTGGGACTATTAGATGAACCCTCTAGAAGACAGTTTGGCTTAAAAATTAGTCTGGGGGCACCTGGGTGGCTCAATCAGTTGAGTGCCCAACTCTTGGTTTCGGCTTGGGTCATGATTTCAGGGTCATGAGATCAAGCCCTGTGTGGAGCTTCCCACTCAGTGTGGAGTCTGCTTGGGAAATCTCTCTCTCTCCCTCTGCCCCTCCCCTTGTTCATGCGTGCACTCTCTCGTTCTAAAATAAAATGAAATCTTTTTTTAAAAAAATAGTTTTAAGACACTGAAAATATTCATTCTTTTTGAACCGTAATAACACAGTTAGAAATTTCTCGTAACTCATTGAACAATTATACAACGACATATATGCATACTATATGGTAGTACTATATTTTCTTTAAGTGGGCTCCATACGCAAAGTGGGGCTCAAACTTATGACCCTGAGAACAAGTTGCATTCCACTGACTGAACCAGTCAGGTCCACCTGATAGTACCACTTAGAATAACCACACAATGGAAATAAACACACATCCAAAAACACATATCCAAAAAACAAGATATGGTTAAATATGTTATGGAAATTCGCATGCAATAAACTGTAGGAGGACTTTAAAAATAATTTTTAAAGAATACTTAATGTTTAATATTTAACGTTTGCTGACATACATGGAAATAGATAATATATTAAAAAATTTTTAAATAATATATATAAAGTCAATTTTCTTCAAAAGACTAGAAGGAAATACTATAACACTTTATCTTGTATACAGTGATTATAGTGAGTTATTTTCATCTTTATAGTTTGGTATATTTTTTAAATTTTCTATAATTAGCATTAAAATGTGTTTTTTAATATTACATACACATACGATTTACTGCACCTGTTTCAAAGCTCTGGTTTTATTAAGTTCTTTCTCTGATCTGTCATTGAAAAGGTTTAGTTCATTTATTTTGGTCATGAGGAACTGTTTTTCATCACAATTTTTACTATTTGACTTCTTGATAAAGTAAAGATCATTCTATAAAAAGGGAAAAGAGGTACATAAATATATATTTTAAAATAACATTAAATAAACATATCTTACATTAAATTATGTTCCATTGAATATTTATAATAATTGGATTTTTAAATCTCACACTTCATGCTCTAATGTTTCTAATATAACAACACGTAGATATTCACATAGAAACATATTCCTTTTTATCACCTATTGATTTTTTGGATTTGGTTTTGGTTCAATAATTCTGCAAAATATTATGTATAGTTCAACCTAAATTATTGGGTGATTGCCATTTATGGGGAGAAATATGAAGAGGAAGCCAAGCATCAGTTCAGTATACAGCTCACCTTTTGAAGTTCCTTATTTGATTGAACCCAAGTCACAGAAGGCAAAAACCTTCAGTCTAAAAAAGCATAGGGTTTTGGTTCCCAGTACAAGTTCTAGAATCAGATGGCCTTAATTACACATGAGTTATCTGACCCTGGTGGGCAACCTACTCTTCCTTAGTTTCCTCATTTCTAAAATGGAGATGACAGTACCTACCTGCCTGGGCTGCTATGAGGATTAGAGATGTTACTGTCAAAGAGTGTCGACAACAGTGTTTGACACACAGAAGTGCCATGAATTTTTATTATTACTTAATTACATGTATAGTTATGTATTGCTAGAGAGAAAAATGCTAGAAAAGTTCTAATTCCATCAGATGTGTAAGTGTGTCACACATATCCATCAGATACCAGGTTCCTAGCTTTATAACAGCCTACATCTCCCTACTCACCCAGACCTAGGAACAAGGTTTACGCTCATAATCCCCTCTGGGTACCTAAAGCAAAAACTTTCTAGTTTCAAGACGTAGTTCTGTTCTCTCTCTCCCTCTGTCTTTTACTCTCTCTTTCTCTCTGCCTCCCAACTATGCCTCTCTCATTGCCTGTATTTCTCTTAGGTATGAAGAGAATTGCATTGCATCAAGACCGTAAGAAGAGGAATTTTTGTGTGTGTATGATTTCATAAAATCACACATAAAAAAGTGATTTCATAAAATTGACTTTTAGAATGAAAAAAATTTTAACTTAAGGTGATTTTCAACCAGAAGGAATTAGTTTCTATTATTCAAAATATGAAATGGAATAGCATGGAAGAGGTAATGCAGAATGACTTCACAATCTCATGGTACTACTGAGAAGAGCAGACCTTCATTAGAAGGTTAACTAGCTTTAATATCTTAAAAACTTCACTTGCATTTCTTGTAATTTATTTATCTCTCTATTAAAACCAAGTTGGGAGAGGCAGTAAGTACTATACGGCTGTATAATGGATAGAGCCTGAGTAGTTAAAAGGCAGAACACTAGAACTATTCCTACACAGCAAAACAGATACCATTCACACCAGAGTCAAGAAATGTGCTTGCATGCAAATGTCACCCTCCTATCATTCAGCAGCATTCATATTCTTATCATATTCTATGTAATTAAAACAATACCATTTATCGAATACCTCCTAAAAGCACTGTGTTAAGATACACATTGCTTCTAATTCTCCCAAATACCCTAAAATAATACCAAATATTTTCTTTCATTTAATAGATGAGTTAACTAGGGCTCAGTTAACTGGGTCTCAGAAAAGTTGAAATAGAAGTACTGAAATAAACTTTATATTCACAACCACTTGTTTTTTATTCCAAAATACGTCTTCTTTTCCACGAAGTTAAGGAAACAGTTTTTAAACATTTCATCAGGCCACAAACTACTCCAAACCAAAATTTTATCATCTTAAAATTTAAAAAAAAAATTATTTTAAAAAGTAAGAACTTCCTTTCACCTTTGCAGTCCTGAAGGAATTCAGGGCAATCCTTCTTATAACCACTAGAGGACACCGATCACAAGCCTTTCAAACTGTAAATGACATTCCCATCTTTTGGGGTTATTCCATTCAGGTACGTGAGCTCATTTACTTACTCTCAGTTAAACTTTACAATACGATTTATATTACATAGGCTCCCCTAACATAGGCTTTATATGACTATAAACAGTAATATACCGAAAGATGAAGAACATTTTTATCTTATTAACAAAATAGAACCATTCAAAAAATTGTAACCAAGTAAAAATATGAATAACAATAGATGACCCACAAAGGTCATTTCAAAGATAAAGGGCAATCAAGATATTCTGGCAAAAACATAATAGAAAAATGAAATTCATCAATGTTTTAAACCATGTACTATTTAAGAGTATTTTGAAGTCCAGTGGGCTAAGCATCAAATCCTAGCACTCCATGTACTAGCTGTGTACAGCTTGGTTACATGTGTAACCATGGACAAGTTACTTAATTTGTGACACGAGTATTAATATCTCCCTCACAAGACACTGATAAAGATTAAATGAGATAAATACTAAAAGCATATAATATATTTAACATATAGTAAATGTATAATCAATGGTAATGTTATATTCTCGTAGTCAGTATAGAAACATGAACATTAGTTCATACATTTGTTATATATGCAAGTAGCTTGGCAATCATCCTATCCAAACATGGTCTTAGGACCATGTTGACTTAAAACAGAATAACTAATGACTGGGATATTTGAAACATCAAAAGTATTTTGGCTAAGTTACATGAAGTTTCTTGATCTGTGTTTCCAAAAGGCCAAATGTAGATTTTTTCTCTTCCAACATCTTTTTAAGTTCAACAATTTTTGTTTCAAGGGCTTGTTTTTCTTCTGAATTAATTTCTCCTTTTAACCGTGACATTCGGCGTTCCACTTGTTGAATGTAAAAATCCTGTTGCATTTTTTTAAAAACAGATAATGAGAAATAAACAGTTAAAACCATTTCTATAAATGTAAAAACACAATAAACACTTTCTTAAAGTTTAGTCTTAAGTATCTTCATTTACTAAAGTCACTTTAATTCATCAGTAATTTATAGTATAAAATCCTTCTTAGCTCTAAGCAAAGAAATAGCAAACCATTCCTCAACGATCTAGTGCATGATAATGACATAAAAGTAAGTAATCTTCTGAAAATATAAGAAGTCAGCTAGGAGGATATTCACCATACTACTAGGATGAAACCTCAGTAAAACCACTGGATTTATACGGACATGGATTTTTGAGGGCCCATTTTCTAAGGGATACAAAAAAAAGTCATAAATTGTTAGCCATGGATGGCTCAAATATGGTGAACTTCCAATGAATTATTTTTAAAAGAATACTTCAGCATCTGTAATTTTGAGAAACTAATACTGCATTAGATAAGGAAATTGAGATGTAGAGAGGAATGATATTAAAGAATTAACATGAGACAGAATATATAAATGGAACATATAAGTGAAAACTTCCAAAGTGCTTTTAAACTATTAGTTTATAGGCAGGGGTAGGGAAGCCCATGTTTGCATGACTAAGACTCAAGATACAGTTTTTCCAGGTTTCAGATATCCCACTCCTTGTTTTGTTTTACTCCAGGCCCAATTGCCCCAGGTTCCTCTAAAGCATGGTTGTCTCTCACTAGAGTAGTCTATCCTCTCACCTGTTCATTTCAGATAAAGAAAAAAAATAGCTTTTAAGGCTCCCTTACCTTACTACTGACCAAACGTGATATCCCATTTCAATATTTGTCTATCCCTCCAAGAATGCTTTAAAAATCTTTGCTTTTTCAGGACACTGTGGTATCTTAACCATCACAACTATAACAAATCAATATGGAAGACATTCATAAGATTAACATCTACCTGACTGTACATAATTTCTTGCTGCTTCAAGGTTTCAAAATCCAGTTTATGTAACTGATGGTTGAGGTGCTTTAGAGAGGACCGAGTTCCTTCGATTTCTGATACAACAGCTTTTTCTTTCATTGTCTCAGTTTGTAATTCCTGAACTTTCTTAAATAGTACCTCTTTCACTATGTTCAACTGAACTTCCACTTCCTGGTGATAAGAATAATAGTGATCAATGAAATTATAGTAGCTTAAAATGTTTTATTTTATGAACATTATAATTTCGGGGGTCATAAATTAACCCCCCCCCCAACATTTTAGCCTTTAAGAATATAAGAATGCCCTTCCCACAGTTTCAACAAATCTCCAACATTTCTTATAGTCTACTCTATTCCAGTACCTTGATCTGTCATCTCAATTCTGTACCATGTCACCCTGACCTTAGAACTTAGCCATTCCACTGGTTTCCTTAGAAAGTAAAATATACCAGAGACACACAACTTTCAAGTTCACAGAATTTGCTGAAGTCCTGAGGTTGTTACAGGAAAGAAATCATATCATGCAATCTCCCACCTTCTTCTGGGCACTATCCAGGGGTGAGCAGGTAAATGTTTATCCACCAGCTTTCCAAAGGATGGGAGGTTAGGGGGAAGAAGCTGATTTTTCATTGTATAAATATTCCCACTATGGCCAATTTCAAGCCACTAACATGATTCCATTAAATGCAGAGATGGGAAGAGATAGGCAGTAGCAAGCCATTACATAGCATTTCCACTATACAGATATAATAAATGTAAGTAATCTTAAGAACATAAATAGATAATAGTAAAATCTAGTAAAATAATTTTGAAGTGATGAGTGTTGAGTACTTATTTTACTTCATTTTGAATGTTATATATTTAATTATAAGTCTATATAACTTAATTTTTAACAGTAGCTATGTTAGCAGCTGACTTGCAAAATTCCAGGAAATTCAACTATCATTTGTTTTGAGCTGGGAAGTGCTGGCCCCAACATGCTACTGGCACTACCCTTTATTCACACCTTGAAAGCTCCAGTTGGCCTCCCTACATGTGCAGCCTTCCAGGAAACAGAAACCAGTCCCCCATTCCCACTCCTCATTTCTTAAGAGGCAGATCTGTCTTGACCTCAAGGTTTCATGACCATGTGTTCTAGACTACTCCCATGCCAAGCAAGATCTGTTGAAAGTTATCATTTTAAATGTTGAAATAATTTCCCTCTGTGTTCTTACACCCAGATAAGCATATTTCCTTTTGGCAACCAATGAACCTCAATATGAAAAAAAAATCTGTGACTGGCAGATTTAAATTTTGACAAATTAAAAAACAGAATATAATCTTAAGAATGCTTTTTTATATAATAGACAATTTTCATTTGTTTTAAGACCTTCTTAAAGATTGTCTGGCAGTTTTAAAGTCAGTGCTTGGTGGTATAACACAGTACACTTCCAAAACATATAGGTTAGGATTTTTCCAAACAAAAACCAACAGCTACAAAAACCAAGATTATGAATAAAATGCTGCTATACATGCTGCCATAATAAACTGTAGCACACATGCTTCCAATCCCATTTTTTCTAATTAAGCTAATTCCTTCAAAAATGTCACCAGTTTTTAATGTCATCATCAAAAGGTCTACTTTAGGGGCGCCTGGGTGGCTCAGTGGGTTAAAGCCTCTGCCTTCGGCTCAGGTCATGATCCCAGGGTCCTGGGATCGAGCCCTGCATTGGGCTCTCTGCTCAGCAGCGAGCCTGCTTCCCTTCCTCTCTCTCCTGCCTCTCTGCCTGCCTGTGACCTCTGTCTGTCAAATAAATAAATAAAATCTTTAAAAAAAAAAAAAAAAAGGTCTACTTTATATGGATTTCAGTCTCTTTTTTTTTAATCTTTTTTTTTTTAAGATTTTACTTATTTATTTGACAGACAGAGATCACAGGCAGGCAGAGAGGCAGGCAGAGAGAGAGAGGAGGAAACAGGCTCCCTGCTGAGCAGAGAGCCTGATGTGGGGCTCGATCCCAGCACCCTGGGATCATGACCTGAGCCGAAGGCAGAGGCTTTAACCCACTGAGCCACCCAGGCGCCCCTGGATTTCAGTCTTTATAGATTTCTAATAAGTTCTAATACTGTCCTATTTCATGCCTTAGGGGAAAAAAACCAACTTTTTAAAAATAATGTGATTTATACTCATATACCACTCAAGTCATGACTTCATTATTCAGGGATTTTAAACATTGAACAGCACACCGAAGAAGCTTGATTCCATCCAAATATAAGCGAAACCATACTTGATATTTACCAAATGGAGGATATTGCCATGATATTACTCAGAAAAAGAGTAAAAGCAAGAAGTAGTATAAATAGTGTCAGATCACAGAAGTCACTTCAAAGTTTTCAAAGAGGAAGTGATGAACCAACCTTTTCCAGATCCTCAAAAATCGGCCTAAATGTTACCAAGATGCCAAAGACATTCCAACAGAGTTAATAGAGTAGAACACTTAAGAGTCCATTTACCTATAAATGGTGCCAGACCATCAGAGATAACAAATGATAAAGAAATACAGGGAAGGAATGTAGACCATTGGGGAAATTTGATCACAAAGAAAGGAAAGAAGAAAAAAAAAAAAAAAGAAAACCAACAGTCAGGATAGAAATCAATTTTAAAATATGGGCATTTTTCAAGGTACCTTCGCAATATAAGAGCATATATATGAATGGCAAGCAGAGACACACCAGGCATTGGGAAGGCACAAGATTACAGGTAGAGGGCTACTTGTCAAAGAAGACATCCACGTCAAATGTCAAAAGTGAAGCAAAAGGAGAAAGAGAAGCTTTAAGATAAAAGGCCAGAAATATCCTTGGAAGCCACACACAAAGAGGGGTCCAACAACTCAAATTCTGATTACAAATGTAATCACACCAGAAAGCAGAGCCTCTTCAAAGACCTCCTACTCCCTGATTGCAAGAGTCTAATTCACTGTTGCAAGATTCACCCTGACTGTTAAGAACTAAAACTAAACTTTACCTTTACATTTTTTTCCTCCTCCCTTAGCATATCTTCCAAATTGGTAGCTTTCTCTTCTACAGACATTGTTTTCTCAGTTATCTGCTTTAATTTTTTTCTCACAATCTGATTATGATTTTTAATTTTCTGTAACCTAGAGAGAGTTTATGAGGAAAGACAGAAAACATGTCTAAAAAGTAATACAAACAAGAAACAGTTTATCCTAAGATTTCTTCGTTATAACGTGAAGGTTTCTTTTGCCATAAACCTATTCATTACCTTTTTGTTACCTTTCTGTAAACCTTATATATTTATTAAACATATATTTAATAGATCATAAAAATATTGTTCCTAAGCCTTTACAAAGAAAAACCCAGAAAAAACTTTTTTTCAAGTTTAATCATTTAGCAGCTATCAGTTTACAATTATTAACAAGAGCTTAAATATTTAATAATTTTTCTAGAGGTAGTCAAGAACTGGGGTGCCTGGGTGATTCAGTCATTTAATGTCCAACTCTTGATTTCAGATCCAGCTGTGATGTGAGGGTCATGAGATTGAGCCCTGCATCTTGTCCCTCTCCCTCTGTTCCTCCCTCCACTTGTTCTCTCTCTTTCTCTCCAATAAATAAATAAAATCTTTAAAAAATAGAAGTAGTCAAGAACTGTAAACATATATAAATATCTTTTTTCTTACCTTGCTGTTTCTTCATGAATGTCCTTCTTTACTTTGGAAATATTTCTCCTTATAGCTTCTAAATCACTGGAACTTCTATTCACAGTGGCTTTTAAAGAATCCAGCTATTCATTAGTTAACAGACAGAAATTAAATTTTTATTCTACATCTTATAAATTAATTTCATTTTTGAGAAGTTCTATCCTGAACATGTTAGTTTTTAACCTACATCACAACCATAAATACAGTGGCCATTTGCTGTAAAACATATTAACAGCTTTTCTTTTTTATTTGATATTATATTCTGAATGGCTTATTGCATGATACTGGCAAATTACAGACTTTACATAGATGTATTAAAGGTACATAGAGCAAAAGCATCACAGTATTGGATTTTGGCAATGATTTCTTGGATATGATAGGCAACAAAAGAAAAAAAGACACACTGGACTTCATCAAAATTTAAAACTTCTGTGCATCAAAAGACAGTATCAACATAGTTAAAAGGCAGTACAAAAATGTAGAAAACACTTGCAAATCATATACCTGATAAGGGATTAATATCTAGAATATATAGATAATTTCTAAAACTCACCACCACCAGCACCACCAAAAAACAAAAACAAAAACAAAAAAAAACAAACCAAACTGATCCAAAAAATGAGCAAAGGACTCAAATAGCATTTCTCCAAAGAAGATATACTAATAGCCAATAAACTCATTTAAAAAAATGCTCAACAGCATCAATCCTTAGGGAAATGCAAATCAAAACCATAATGAAATACCACCTCACACCCTTCCATGAGAATGGCTCCTACCAAAAAAAGAAAAGAACAAGTAAAAGTGATAATGTGAAGAAACGAATGTTTGTGCACTCTTGGTGAAAATATAAAATGGTACAGCCTCTCCAAAAAATAGTATGTTGGTCCCTCAAAAAATTAAAAACATAATTACCATAATTATCATCCAGGAATTCTGAGATAATTGTACACCATGTTCATAGCAGCATTATTCACAATAGCTAAAACATGGCAGCAACCCAAGTGTCCACTGACAGATAAACAGAGAAGCAAAACGTGATATATATATATATGTATATATATATACATATATATATACATATATATTTTATATATACATATAATGGAATAGTATTCAGCCTTAAAAAGTAACAAAAATTTGACATCTGCAACAACATAGATAAACCTTGAGAACATTATGCTAAGTGAAAAAAGTGAAATAAGCCAGTCAAAAAGATAAATACTGTCTGATTTCATTCATATGAAGTACTTAGAGTAGTCTCATAGAGAAAGTAGAATGGTAGTTACTAGGAGCTGGGAGAAGGGGTAGAATGGGGAGTTACAGTTTAATTAGTATGTGGTTTCAGTTTTACAAGAAGAAAAGAGTTACAGAGATTAATGGTGGTGATGGTTGCATAACACTAGGAATGTATTTAATCCCACTGAACTGTATGCTTGAAAATGATTCAGATGGTAAACTGTATGCTATGTGTACTTTATCTCAAAATTTTAAAAAGATTTTATTGATTTATTTGGGAGACAGAGTGAGAAAGAAAGAACATGAGCAGGCAGAAGGGCAAGGGAGAAGCAGATTCCCCACTGAGCAGGGAGCTCAATGCAGGGTTCGATCCCAATACTCTGGGATCATGATCTGAGCTGAAGGCAGACGTTTAACTGACTGAACCACCCAGCTGCCCCTACTTCATCTCAATTTTAAAATTTAGAGGAAAGAAATGAAGTACTGATGCATGCTACAACATGGATAAACCTTGAAAACATCATGTAAATAGAAGAATTTATATGAAATGTCCAAAATAGGCAAATCCATAGAGACAGAAAGTATATTAGCAGTTGCCAGGGCTGGGCAGGAGGAGGGAAGTAGAATGATTTTTTTTTTTAAGATTTTATTTATTTATTTGACAGAGAGAAATCACAAGTAGGCAGAGAGGCAGGCAGAGAGAGAGGAGGAAGCAGGCTCCCTGCTGAGCAGAAAGCCCGACGCAGGGCTTGACCAGGACCTGGGATCATGACCTGAGCCGAAGGCAGCGGCTCAACCCACTGAGCCACCCAGGCGCCCCAGTAGAATGATTTTTAATGGGTAAGTGTTTTTTTTTTTTTTGGAAAGACAAAGATAGTCTAAAATTAGATAGTGGTGATGGTTGCATATTCTATGTAATAATAAAAACCAGTGAATTATATATTTTAATTTTTAATATTTTTTATTTTTTTATAAACATAATGTATTACTACTCCAGAGGTACAGGTCTAGGAATAGCCAGGTTTACACACTTCACAGCACTCACCATAGCACATGCCCTCCCCAATGCCATAACCCCATCACCCTCTCCCTACCCCCTGGCCAACCTCAGTTTGTTTTGTGACATTAAGAGTCTCTGATGGTTTGTCTCCCTCCCAATCCCATCTTGTTTCATTTATTCTTTTCTAACCCCCCCAAACCCCCCACGTTGCACATCCACTTCATCATATCAGAGAGATCATGTGATAGTTGTCTTTCTCTGATTGACTTATTTTGCTAAGCATAATACCCTCTAGTTCCATCCATGTCATCGAAAATGGCAAGATTTCATTTCTTTTGATGGCTGCATAGTATTCCATTGTATATATATACCACATCTTCTTTATCCATTCATCTGTTGATGGACATCTAGATTCTTTCCATAGTTTGGCTACTGTGGACATTGCTACTATAAACATTCAGGTGCACGAGCCCCTTCAGATCACTACGTTTGTATCTTTAGGGTAAATATCCAGTAGTGCAATTGCTGGGTCGTAGGTTAGCCCTGTTTTCAACTTTTTGAGGAACCTCCATGCTGTTTTCCAGAGTGGTTGCACCAGCTTGCTTTCCCACCAACAGTGTAGGAGGCTTACCCTTTCTCCACATCCTTGCCAGCATCTGTCATTTCCTGGCTTGTTAATCTTAGCCATTCTGACTGGTGTGAGGTGATATCTCATTGTGGGTTTTTTTTTTTTAAGATTTATATATTTATTTATTTGACAGACAGATCACAAGTAGGCAGAGAGGCAGGCAGAGAGAGAGGTGGAGACAGGCTTCCTGCGGAGCAGAGAGCCCGATGCGGGGCTCAATTCCAGGACCCTGGGATCATGACCTGAGCTGAAGGCAGAGGCTTAACCCACTGAGGCACCCAGGCGCCCCTCATTGTGGTTTTGATTTGTATTTCCCTGATGCCGAGTGATGTGGAGCACTTTTTCATGTGTCTGTTGGCCATCTGGATGTCTTCTTTGCAGAAATGTCTGTTCATGTCCTCTGCCCACTTCTTGATTGGATTATTTGTCCTTTGGGTGTTGAGTTTGCTAAGCTCTTTATAGATTTTGGATACTAGCCCTTTATCTGATATGTTGTTTGCAAATATCTTCTCCCATTCTGTCAGTTGTCTTTTGGTTTTGTTAACTGTTTCCTTGCTGTGCAAGACTTCATCTTGATGAAGTCGCAATAGTTCATTTTTGCCCTTGCTTGCCTTGCCTTTGGCAATATTCCTAGGAAGAAGTTGCTGCAGCTGAGGTTGAAGAGGTTGCTGCCTGTGTTCTCCTCAAGGATTTTGATGGATTCCTGTCTCACACTGAGGTCCTTAATCCATTTTGAGTCTATTTTCGTGTGTGGTGTAAGGAAATGGTCCAGTTTCATTTTTCTGCATGTGGCTGTCCAATTTTCCCAATACAATTTGTTGAAGAGGCTGTCTTTTTTCCATTGGACATTCTTTCCTGCTTTGTTGAAGATTAGTTGACCATAGAGTTGAGGGTCGATTTCTGGGCTCTCTATTCTGTTCCACTGATCTATGTGTCTGTTTTTGTGCCAGTACCATGCTGTCTTGATGATCACAGCTTTGTAATAGAGCTTGAAGTCTGGAATTATGATGCCACCAACTTTGGGTTTCTTTTTCAACATTCCTCTGGCCATTTGAGGTCTTTTCTGGTTCCATATATATTTTAGGATTATTTGTTCCATTTCTTTGAAAAAAAATGGATAGGATTTTGATAGGGATTGTATTAAATGTATAGATTGCTTTAGGTAGCATAGACATTTTCACAATATTTTTTCTTCCAATCCATGAGCATGGAACATTTTTCCATTTCTTTGTGTCTTCCTCAATTTCTTTCATGAGTACTTTATAGTTTTCTGTGTATAGATTCTTAGTCTCTTTGGTTAGGTTTATTCCTAGGTATCTTATGGTTTTGGGTGCAATTGTAAATGGGATCAACTCCTAAATTTCTCTTTCTTCTGTCTTGCTGCTGGTGTATAGAAATGCTACTGATTTCTGTAGATTGATTTTATATCCTGACACTTTACTGAATTCCTGTACAAGTTCTAGCAGTTGTGGAGTGGAGTCTTTTGGGTTTTCCATATATAGTATCATATCATCCGCAAAGAGTGAGAGTTTGACTTCTTCTTTGCCGCTTTGGATGTCTTTAGCTTCTTTTTGTTGTCCGATTGCTGAGGCTAGGACTTCTATACAATGTTGAATAGCAGTGGTGATAGTGGACATCCCTGCCGTGTTCCTGACCTTAGCGGAAAAGCTCTCAGTTTTTCTCCATTGAGAATGATATTTGCAGTGGGTTTTCATAGATGGCTTTGATAATATTGAGGTATGTGCCCTCTATCCTTACACTTTGAAGAGTTTTGATCAGGAAGGGATGCTGTACTTTGTCAAATGCTTTTTCAGCATCTATTGAGAATATCATATGGTTCTTGTTCTTTCTTTTATTAATGTCTTGTATCACATTGATTGATTTGCGGATGTTGAACCAACCTTGCAGCCCTAGAATAAATCCCACTTGGTCATGGTGAATAATCCTTTTAATGTACTGTTGGATCCTATTGGCTAGTATTTTGGTGAGAATTTTTGCATCTGTGTTCCAGGATATTATTGGTCTGTAATTCTCTTTTTTGATGGGATCCTTGTCTGGTTTTGGGATCAAGCTGATGCTGGCCTCATAAAATTAGTTTGGAAGTTTTCCTTCCATTTCTATTTTTTTTGGAACAGTTTCAGAATAGGAATTAATTCTTCTTTAAATGTTTGGTAGAATTCCCCTGGGAAGCCATCTGGCCCTGGGCTTTTGTTTGTTTGGAGATTTTTGATGACTGTTTCAATCTCCTTACTGGTTATGGGTCTGTTCGGGTTTTCTATTTCTTCTTGGTTCAGTTGTGGCAGTTTACATGTCTCTAGGAATGCATCCATTTCTTCCAGATTGTCAAATTTGTTGGTGTAGAGTTGCTCATAATGTGTTCTTGTAATTGTTTGTATTTCTTTGGTGTTGGTTGTGATCTCTCCTCTTTCATTCATGATTCTATTTATTTGGGTCTTTCTCTTTTCTTTTTGATAAGTCTGGCCAGGGGTTTATTGATCTTATTAATTCTTTCAAAGAAGCAGCTCCTAGTTTCATTGATTTGTTCTATTGTTTTTTTTTTTGTTTGTTTCTATTTCAATGATTTCTGTTCTGATCTTTATGATTTCTCTTCTTCTGCTGGATTTAGGCTTTCTTTGTTGTTTGTTCTCCAGCTCCTTTAGGTGTAGGGTTAGGTTGTGTACCTGAGACCTTTCTTGTTTTTTGAGAAAGGATTCTATCGCTATATATATTCCTCTCAGGACTGCCTTTGCTGTGTTCCACAGATTTTGAACTGTTGGCGTTTTCATTATCATTTGTTTTCACGAATTTTTTCAATTCTTCTTTAATTTCCTGGTTGACCCATTCATTCTTCCGAAGGATGCTCTTTAGCCTCCATGTATCTGGGTCCTTTCCAAATTTCCTCTTGTGATTGAGTTCTAGCTTCAGAGCATTGTGGTCTGAAAATATGCAGGGAATGATCCCAATCTTTTGATACCGGTTGAGACCTGATTTGTGACCCAGGATGTGATCTATTCTGGAGAATGTTCCATGTGCACTAGAGAAGAATGTGTATTCTGTTGCTTTGGGAGGGAATGTTCTGAATATATCTGTGATATCCATCTGGTCCAGTGTGTCATTTAAGGCCTTTATTTCCTTGTTGATCTTTTGCTTGGATGATCTGTCCATTTCAATGAGGGGAGTGTTAAAGTCCTCTATTATTATTGTATTACTGTCGATGTGTTTCTTTGATTTTGTTATTAATTGGTTTATATGGTTGGCTGCTCCCACGTTAAGGGCATAGATATTTAAAATTTTTAGATCTTCTTGTTGGACAGACCCTTTGAGTATGATATAGTGTCCTTCCTCCACTCTTATTATAGTCTTTGGCTTAAAATCTAATTGATCTGATATAAGGATTGCCACCCCATCTTCCTTTTGATGTCCATTAGCATGGTAAATTGTTTTCCACCCCCTCACTTTAAATCTGGAGGTGTCTTTGGGTCTAAAATGAGTTTCTTGTAGGCAGCATATTGATGGGTTTTGTTTTTTTTAATCCATTCTGATACTCTGTGTCTTTTGATTGGGGCATTTAGCCCATTTACATTCAGGGTAACTATTGAGAGATATGAATTTAGTGCCATTGTATTGCCTATAAAGTGACTGTTACTGTATATTGTGTCTGTTCCTTTCTGATCTACTACTTTTAGGGTCGCTCTTTGCTTAGAGGACCCCTTTCAATATTTCCTGGAGAGCTGTTTGGTGTTTGCAAATTCTTTCAGTTTTTGTTTGTCCAGGAAGCGTTTTATCTCTCCTTCTATTTTCAATGACAGCCTAGCTGGATATAGTATTCTTGGCTGGATGTTTTTCTCGTTTAGTGCTCTGAATATATCATGCCAGTTCTTCTTGGCCTGCCAGGTCTCTGTGGATAACTCCGCTGCCAATCTAATATATTTACCATTGTATGTTACAGACTTCTTTTCCCGGGCTGCTTTCAGGATTTTCTCTTTGTCGCTAAGACTTGTAAATTTTACTATTAGATGATGGTGTGTGGACCTATTCTTACTGATTTTGAGTGGGGGTTCTCTGCACCTCCTGGATTTTGATGCTTGTTCCCTTTGCCATATTAGGGAAATTCTCTGCAATAATTCTTTCCAATATACCTTCTGCTCCACTCTCTCTTTTTTCTTCTTCTGGTATCCCAATTATTCTAATGTTGTTTCGTATTATGGTATCACTTATCTCTCAAATACTCCCCTCGTGGTCCAGTAGTTGTTTGTCTCTCTTTTGCTCAGCTTCTTTGTTCTCTGTTATTTGGTCTTCTATATCACTAATTCTCTGTTCTGCCTCATTTATCCTAGCAGTAAGAGCCTCCATTTTTTTATTGCACCTCATTAATAGCTTTTTTTATTTCAACTTGGTTAGATTTTAGTTCTTTTACTTCTCCAGAATGGGCTTTTATTTCTCCAGACAGGGTTTCTCTTATATCTTACATGCCTTTTTCGAACCCAGCTAGAACCTTGAAAATCATCATTCTGAAATCTAGATCTGACATATTACCAATGTCCATATTGATTAGGTCTCTAGCCTTCAGTACTGCCTCTTACTCTTTTTTTTTTTGTGTGTGTGGTGAGTTTTTCCACCTTGTCATTTTCTCCAGATAAGAATATATGAAGGAGCAAATAAAATACTAAAAGGGTGGCAAAGACCCCAGGAAAATGTGCTTTAACCAAATCAGAAGAGACCCCAAATCATGGGGGGAAGAAAGGAGGTAAAAAGAAGTTCAGAAAAAAAAAAATTTTAAAAAAGAAAACAAATTTAAAAAAATATATATATATATATACATATATATGTATATATATATATATATATATATATATATATATATATATATATATATATTAGACTGGTGACTAGAACAGGGTCACCCACTTAACTTCGGGAGTATTTTGGTCTCTTAAAAGAAACCACCTCCCCAAATTTTAGAACAGGGTCTAGAACAGGGTCACCCACGTAATTTGGGAAGTATTTTGGTCTCTTAGAAGAAACTACCTCTCAAAATTTTAAAAAATGAAAAACATATATAAGGGTAAACACAATGAGGGGATGGAATATGACTATAAAGATGAAAAAAAAATTTTTTTAATTTCTAACAAAGGAGTTGATAAGATAAGTTGGTTGGGAGAATAAAGAAAAAGAAAGTGTAGAGAAATTGCTCGGGCTAGAGACAAGCCCAGTGCTAGATTTAGGGTGTATTTTGATCTATTAGAAGAAGTTGTATCCCAAATTTTTTAGAAGAAAAAATCCTATGTGTATACAAAAAATAAAGTTATATACAATGAAGGATAAAATATGACTATAATAATGAAGGTTCAAAAAAGATCATTTTTTATGAAAAGTATTGTTAAGATAAACTAGTTAAAAAATGTTTAAAGAGGAAAGGATAAAAGTTAAAAAAAATTAAGCAGAAGAAAAAAAAATTAAACAAAAAAATTAATTAACTTTGCAAGACTAAAGAATCATAGGGAGAAAGCCATGAATTCCATGCTTTGCTTTCTCCTCCTCTGGAATTCCGCTGTTCTCCTTGGTAAGTGAACTTGGTCTTGGTTGAATTTCTTGTTGATCTTCTGGGGGAGGGGCCTGTTGTAGCGATTCTCAAGTGTCTTTGCCAGAGGCAGAATTGCATCGCCCTTACCAAGGGCCAGGCTAAGTAATCCGCTAAGGTTCGCTTTCGGGAACTTTTGTTCCCTGAATGCTTTGCGTACAGTTCCGGAGGACAGGAATGAAAATGGCAAACTCCCAATCTCCGCCCCAGAGGAGCCAAGAGCTCAGGGCCCCACTCCTCAGTGTGCCCTTAGAGAAAAGCGCTCAATCACTCCCATACCCCTGGCCTCCAGCTGTGCTCCGAGCTCACCTAGCCTGTGACCAAGCATCTCCATCTCTGGCACACACCTCTGCCTGGAGTCTCCGAACCCTGCAGATCCCTGGGCTCTTCCAGGAGGGGTCTCCCTGGATCTTGTGGGGACCCCACTCACAGAGCAGTGGCCTGTACCACAGATTATGGTTCAAGGTAACCCCAAATTGAGAGCTCACTCCTCGGCTCAGTCTCTGTAGCCGGGTTCCCCGCTCTAATACCTGTGAGCTCTGCAACACTCAGACACCCCCAATCCTTCTGTGACCCCGCGGGACCTGAGGCCACACTGTCTCCACACGGGCTTCACCCCGGTTTAGCCTCTGGAGCGATGTCCCTCAGTGGAGCAGACTTTTAAAAGTTCTGATTTTGTGCTCTGTTGCTCCGCTGCTTGCAGGGAGCCAGCCCCTCCCCCCGCGGATTCACTTCTCCACTGGTCCTATCTTTCAGAAAGTGGTCGATTTTCTGTTTCTAGAATTGCTGCTCTTCTTCTCTTCGATCTCCTGTTGGGTTTGTAGGTGTTCAGAATGGTTTGCTAAGCTATCTAGCTGATCTCTGCTACCTGATGTCGTCTCAGCCTGCTAATTCTCCGCCATCTTGACTCCTCCCCCGAATTATATACTTTAAAAGGGTGAATTATTATATGTGAATTACATCTCAATAAACAAATTATGAGTGAATGAATCCCGACATTTTTTAATACAATTGATTTAAACTTAAAAAATTTTAAGAATAAACTATTATCAGTGACATTTAATTTAGGCAAGAAATATGCTTATTTTACTTCTTTAGAATCATATGTAATTACTCTTCTTGGACAGAAAAAAAATCTTTCCTTCTTTATCAGAAATAAAAAGTGTAGGGGCGCCTGGGTGGCTCAGTGGGTTAAAGCCTCTGCCTTCAGCTCAGGTCATGATCCCAGGGTCCTGGGATCAGGCCCCACATCAGGCTCTCAGCTCATCGGGGAGCCTGCTTCCCTTCCTCTCTCTCTGCCCGCTTGTGATCTCTGTCTGTCAAATAAATAAATAAAATCTTTAAAAAAAAAAAAAAGAAATAAAAAGTGTAACAACTTGTACAATGAAATGCTCTACAATATTCCAATTTCCAATCCCTTCACACCACCTGTGATATGCCTGGCACCCCTCTTGCCTTCACCAAGCAGGGCTAAAATTCAGTACCCTAAAATTCCACAACATGAAGGGACATAAGAAAAAGAAACTAGAAGACAGTTCCTTAATCAAAAGAGAGCTTTTATGCTTATTTTTGTAGTAATTTTTCATAAATACACAAGCCAGTCTTTTTAGTTGACATACCTCATCTTTCAGCTGACTTCTGTTTGTTTCATGACGCTGATACTCCATTCTACATTTTAAAAGTTTACGATCAGCAACAGAAATTCTTTTCTCATATTCTGTGTTATTCCCAATCTCACTTTCCAAAAACTTGATCTTTTCTTTAACCAAATTTTCTTTTTCTCGTATTTCCTGCTTTATCCTCGTTAATGCCTAAGGTTTAAAAATATGTTAAATATATGTTTAATACAATGAACAAAACAAAAAGGAATTTAGTTTTTATTTTTCTATATTCAGCATTTTATCAAAACTTCTTAAGACAGTATTTTCTTTAAAGAGAGCCTACTTTGGGGGCACCTGGGTGGCCCAGTTAATTAAGCATGCAACTCTTGATCTCAGCTCAAGATCTTGAGTTTGAGTCCTGCATTATGCTCCACACTGGCATACTTAAAAAAAAAAAAAAAAGTCTATTTTTATATGAATAAAAACAAAGTATTAATATGTTACACAGTTACACATCAGTATCTATAAGGTCATTTTTTTTTAAAGATCTTGTTTTCTTAACTGGTACTTTGCTAAAGAGAAGAGAAAAATGTCAAGTTTTCATAAACAAAAGGTGATATTCTAAAAATATAACACTGTTGAATAGTTTTACATAGAAAGTTGAATTTCAATTATTTTATTATAATAATATTTCACAGGACCAGTTTTTTTTTTTTCATCTTTTGAGAATAATATTTTAGTTATTTGTTTCAATAAGAATGTCTTCACTGAGGGGTTTTGCTGGTCCTGGAGATACAAAATAAATAGAATATACAAGGTAGTAACTGAGACATGGACAAAGCACCATGGGAAAAAGAGATGATGAAGTCTACCAACGAGGAATTATTAAAAGGCATTACTTAAGAAGCTTCTTTTAAGTTAAGCCTAAAAAGATAAATGGAGATGCATAGATAATGTAGTTAAAGTGTAGGGAGGGCAGGGATGGAATGGGGATGTATTAGGAAGAGGTGGGTACATATGAAAGGAATGAGGCTGGAAAGATAGAATTAGGGTCCAATTGTGAAAAAATTCAATTTTCTTAATTGCCATGTTTAAGAGGTTCAATTTTTAAGAACAAAGAAGATTCTAGAGCTGAAGAATAAAAAGCTCAGATGGTTTTTACACGTGATGTTGATGGCAACATGTTAAAGGAATTGGAGGAAGAAGGAAAATTTACCCTAAAATGTAATTCCAAAATGAGGTCCTACCAAACATTTAATCCCAGAAAATTGGGTTGAGGGAGGGTGTTATGTTCTAAAATTAGTAACTTTTAGGAATGCTGCCTGTAGGGCACCGCGGCCGCTCAGTCAGTTAAGCATCTGCCTTCAGCTGGGGTCATGATCCTGGGGTCCTGGGACTGAGTTCCCTATAGGGCTCCCTGCTCAGTGGGGAGTCTACTTCTCCCTCTCCCTCTGCTGCTGCTGCTCTCTCTCTCTATGTCAAATAAATAAATAAAATCTTTAAAAAAAAATGCTGCGTGTAATACTGTACATATTGGCATATTAAATGGATATATATGTCTGTAATGTACTACATTTTTTAAAAAATTTTATTTATTTGTAGAAAGAGAGCATGAGCAGGGGAGTGGGGTAGGGCAGAGGGAGAAGAAATGGGGAATGGGGTATGGCATTGGGGGAGTAGAATAGGGCAAAGGTCAGAGGGAAAGGGAAAAGCAGGCTCCCCACTGAGCAGGGAGTCCAACTTGGCGCTTGATCCCAGGCCCCTGAGATCATGACCTGAACTGAAGGCAGAAGCTTAACTGATTGAGCCACCCAGGCGCCCCTGAAAAGCATTACATTTAAAAAAGCATTGAGAAACAAACTGAGGGTTTTGGAAGGGAGGGGGGTGGGGGGAAATGAGTGAGCCCAGTGATGGGTATTAAGGAGGGCACGTATTGCATGAAGCACTGGTGTAGTGCATAAACAATGAATCTTGGAACACTGAAAAAATAAAATTAAATTTAAAAAATAAAAGAAGCAACATTTAGACTGCTGAATTTTCTAGACAACACAATCTATAAAAAATAAAAATATGTGTAATAGTGTTTAAAAAAGGTATTGTAAATTTATTTAATTCCACATTTTCTCTGTAACAATCAACACTCTAGGGCACCTGGGTGGCTCAGTGGGTTAAGCCTCTGCCTTCGGCTCAGGTCATGATCTCAGGGTCCTGGGATCGAGGCCCGCATCGGGCTCTCTGCTCAGTGGGGAGCCTGCTTCCGCCTCTCTCTCTCTGCCTGCCTCTCTGCCTACTTGTGATCTCTGTCAAATAAATAAATAAAATCTTTAAAAAAAATCAACACATTATAATGTAGCATTATATATATATATATATATATATACACACACATATATATATATATAATATATATTATAATATATACTTAACTTACTTAAGATGTTTTGACCTGTCTTTGGTTGTACATATAGTGTTCATTCAACCAAAGACAAGTCAAAACATCTTAAGTTTATAAATGTAAAATGATCATTCTAGAACTTTCTGCCTTATATTTACTTTACTACCACTTAAACAGATACTTTAATACCTACTTCAACATTCACATTTTAAACAATGTTACACAATTATAACAATTAACATTCTATATATATATACTTAAGTATAATATAATACAATATATACTTAACTTACTTAAGATGTTACCTCTGAAACTAGCAAAAGATAACACTAAGTCTGTGTTTAATCAGTGTGGTACTCCTTTGCTTCCAAGCTTCTTTCCTACTATGGGTGCCTCAGTTTCAAAAGTGAAACTCTATCACAGTCTACGTTTCTTTCCTGACTCTCCCTTTTTGTTTCTTGGCCAACCATGGGATTCATTTCTCTATACCAGTGATTACTCCAAATAGCACATATATTAAATCCAAAGCAACTTGGACAACCATGTGTAAGTCAGAGCATTGATTTACTGCTCTAAAATTATCCACTGACTTTCTCTTGTTTCACATTTCAAAGGGGCAGGATCTAGTCTTCAGAATTATAATGCCATAAGTAAATAATCTTCATAAAATCACATATCTAAGTGGAGTCAGCTTTGAAAAACATTTACCAGAACTATTGAACCCTACTACAAAAGTGATTTTTAAATAATGTGAGTTACATTTGAAATGAATAAGTTAAATACAAAAGAGAATAACACAGTTGAACATTGCAAGGACCGAACAACTATTTTACCAAGGCACCGTTATCAATGTCTCGATCTCTCTTCTGCATCTGCTCTATTGTGTTCTCCCACTGTTTAATGAGTTCTTGTCTTTCATTATGAATCTTCCGAAAATCTTGTGCCGCTTTATCCAATTCTAACTGTCAGAGAGCAAATAACATTTTTGTGAATTTAAGTGCTTTAGCATATATCCCTTCAACAATTAAGAAATAAAATATTTCTTAATTATCTTGTTTCTTAATTAGAAATAAACTAACCTGTGCACTTAGAGTCTCTGTAAGTTCGTTGTCAAGTACCTTTCTTCTCTGATGACATTCCAAAGTCAGTTTTTCTAATTGCAGGGTCAATGCCTATAATGTAGTTGCATATAAAAATATTCATAATTATCATTTAACTTAAAAGCTATTAGTATATCTCACATTAAGTACTATTATATTATAGATACATACTTATTTGCTATCTAAAACAACTATACATTGTCTTTTCACCCCAAAGGGCACAATGAAAACTCAATTATTTCTAAAAAGACTTTTAATACTTTTTAAAGTTAGAAAAAATAAACAATAATTTGCCATTTAAAATTATTTGAAATAATGTATTTGGTATTAAATCTATTAGAAAATAGCATGTTTCATAATATTAACATATAACACATTGAATTACAAGTAGATTTTAAGTAATGTTTTAATAATATATTAAATAATACTATAGCCTCAAATCAGCAAACACTGTATATTACATTCAAACTATTATTTAGACAAAAAAAGTTAAATTATTTATCCATAATTCTAATATAAAACTTTCTTCTCTGAGATGTTTTCATTTCAAAATGCTTTTGAAAACTCTTCTCAATCAGTATTCTTAAGCTGGAGTCTGTGGATCCCTAAATGGGTAGAGGATTTCAGAGGATCTATAAAACTTTCAGCAAAATTTTATGAGTATTTGAGTATAGTCACTTTTCTAAAGAGAAGATCCTTGGCTTTATGAGACTGTCAAAGGAGTCTCTGACCCAAAAAAGTTTAAGAACTATGGCATTCAAATTACAAACCTAATTTAGGTAAAAAGGTTCACATACTACAGTTTTAGAGAAAACGTAAGATTACAGTTTATAATTTCTCACCCTAATTTTATTATCATCTTGTTGTGCATACTTCTGAAGAGTGAGGGCATCACTATCTTTATGAGCTGATTCTTCTAACCAGGCTTCCAATGCTTGCTGGTCCCAGTTCATCTGACATTTCAAACCATCCAATTTTTGAGTAGTTTTAAATATGTTGTTCTAATTTCCAAATAAAGGGGGCAGGGAGAGATTACAAAATATTATTTACTACACAAACTAAACTAAAACATAATATTATATATTACAGAATATATTAAAAAGGAAGAAGTAATCCTGTCCCTTTCCCAACTTCCAGATACACATAATGCACATCTTATTATATAACTATCATACTTGTATTTAATTCTTCAGTTGTAAAATAGAGGGGAAATGATTATACAAAATTGAGAATAGTAGTTGAGTCAAAGACGGCTTAAGAAGGCTTTAGGGAAAGTCTCCCAGAGCAATCTCTAATATTAGTCACTCCGCCAAATCCACCCCATGTGGATATATGATCTTAGTAAAAATAATGTGCTTGATATGCTAACTCAAGCCCAAGTCAAGTCCCCTTCAGTTCCATTTCCAATCAGATTCTTGCCTCTAAGAGACGTTTTCTATGGAAATTTTGGATACTTCTAATTGAAATAAATATAGTTGTTAAGAAGATAAAAATATTTCCGTAAATGAATCAGTCAGTCAGAGAAAGACAAATACCATATGATTTCACTCATACGAGGAATTTAAGAAACAAAACAGATGAACATAGGAGATGGGAAGGAAAAATAAAATAAGATGAAAACTGAGAGTGAGGCAAACCATAAGAGACACTGAACTCTAGGAAACAAACTAAGTTTGCTGGAGGGGAGGTGGGTAGAGGGAAAGGATAATTGGACGATGGACATTAAGGAGAGCACTTGATGTAATGAGTCCTGGGTGTTATATGCAACTGATGAATCACTAAATTCTACCTCTAAAACTAATAAAAAAAATTTCTGGAAATGTATTCATTTAACAAATCTATAGTCATAAAAGAAAAGAGATCAATATGCAAATAAATACAAATTAATATAATAAAATATGTATGTATATGTGTACATATGCATACACATGTACATTTCTACATGTATATGCACATGTAAAGGTAATTGAATTTGTTTTGTTTTGTTTTGTTTTTTGAGAATTGAATTTGGATAGATCTCCCAAATCAGGCAACTAAAACAAAGGAAAAGAGAAAAAGAGGTTACAGTAGTTTATTGTTAGAGTTACAGGCTAATAAATTAATATAAAAGGTAAAAATTTGAAATGAAAAATGAAACTCGATATTAAAAAATAATTTTTAATGTGGCCTTTTAAAAATATATGAATGAATTATACCTAGTAACATATGATACTTATGAATAAATTATGCCTAGTATCACACAATAGACAGCCAGTATGGTACTCTGCACATGGTGGCTCAATGACTATTTGGTAAATGAATAGTGGGAAAATAAATATAACATTCTATTATTTCATTCAAATGACAATGCCGCATGCCTTTCATTGTCCAAAAAACAATGTAAGTAAATGTCGGGAAACTAAAGAATGCCTTTACCATACAGAAAAAAAAATCAGTGTTTGATTGGTAAGGGAAGAAAGAACAATAGCACAAAATTTTAAGTAACATTACAATACACACTTCCTTATCACTTTTCTTTTCCCGTATTGAAGCCATTTCATTTTCCAGTCGTTGGATTTCATCCTTCACTCGTCCCAGTTCTCTTTCAGCAATGATCTTAAAATGCTCTTCACTTTCAATCTCATGCTCCCTAGCTTTACAAAGAGACTACAAAATAATTTGCAAGATAGAAAGATTTTTAATTTTTAATTATAGAATATTTATAATAATCCATTAGCCCCCCAGAAAAGTTCACACAAAATACTTAGATTAAGTATTATTAATTCCACTTCTCTGAAACCTAAATAATGTTAGACTTTATGATTCAATGTAGTTTGTGTTGTGTACTAGCTCTAACAAAGTCAGTTCATGGAATGACCTAGGAGAAAATATTGTTGTCACTAATTTTCAGATATTATGTTGGTCTAGGGAAATTGAAGAAAACCAAAGTTTATAATGGTAAGACTTAAAAATACTTGGGAAATGGGATGTTTCCATAGACTGATTACATATTCTAATTAATAGATAATTTATAAATGACTATGTAAACACTGATGGTTATAAATATTTCCCAGAACATATTAATAAACCATCAATGCCTTTGTGTTGTTTTACTTAACAAAATAGTATTTGTTGACTGTTGAGTTTGGAGTGCTTTGAAGTTATCACCATCAGTATTATTTTTCATTATTAGAGCTGTTAGTGCTATAGGAAGTTTATTGTCTTTCGTGTCTATTATCTGATTTAATTAAGGTTTGACTATAATGAAGTATACCTACAGAGAGTCTCTGACTTTCAAATCCCCAACTCAGTGATTTAATAACTTTAAGAAAAGATGTTCCAGTTTAATTACTCAATCGTATTAGGATTCAAAAATTTGAAGTGTTGTTTTTAAAAGTTCATTAAATTTGTAGTTTCCTAATAAGACTTATACACAATAAAATGGTTACTTATCTGTATTAATTATAAATTGGTATTAAAAGCATCTTTGTTCAATTTAAAGAATTACATATCTTTCAAAGAAAGGTAGAATGCATTTTTTAAAAAATAGCTTGAAATGGAAGTTAGTAAACTCATCAGTGCTGATTTGCTGAGCTGATTTGCTGGGCATCATCAGGGAATGATGTTCTACACATGAACAGACTATCCATAAAACAGAAGCTTACTTAACTAATCATCTTAAGTTTTAAGTTTATTATTGTAATAATATTTCTAAAATGGATTATACTTTCGCTGGTTATCTTAAATAATACCCTAAATACAACTTAACTCTTCCATTATCGCAAAATCCTAAAATACTGTGGGGTGCCCTAAGGGCTACTGAAGTGTGTGAACTATTTGCCTCCACTCAAAATGGCCCAGTGGGTTCCACTGAAAAAGTGAAAAGGAGGTGGAAATTCTATCACATGTTATATTAGGTCTATTTTGGCTTAAAATCACTGATCACTAAACCCTTCTCATATAATCTGGTGCCTAAATATTACATTATACTGTTTGAATGATTTCTTCTTTCAAATAAATTAGTTATTCCTGAACTTGGTAGCATCAGTGAGTTCCTCAATGCCTTTTTTTCCTACCTACTTTCAGGTTCAAGGTTATGTTGACAACAGTTTAGCTATGCTAGAGTTTCCTCTTAGATCCCTAAAATAAAATCACAGGTATAAATGCAACGTGAAATGTTCCATGACTACACATGGCACAATCAACATTATGTTGGGATAATTGTACCTGTGTAAATGAAAACTCTTGCTTAACGTTTTTCAAGTGAGAAGTCATAGCATTAATTCGATCTTCATAGTCACGTAGCTGGTCTTGCAAGCTCGACCTTTCCTCTTGAAGCTTTGACAACTGTAAATAATATGTGCAGTAATTTAGAGATTACTATGGGAAAATTAGCATTATATTAAGACAATAGAAATCTCTCAGATTTCTCAGAAATCTCTCAGGGACCATTGCTAAGATGCAATTTTCACACAGCAGTACTTAAAGGAAAAAAATGAGATTTTATTCTGTAATTAAACCGCAAGATCTCTAGAAAAACAAGAGCATAATAACAGACATAACAATAACACAAAACATGAACCATAAATTTGAAAAGTAGTGGGACACCAGGTATAATAGCTCCTCCTGAACTCCTACGCAAAACCAACAGATTTAGGGCAAGCCAGATAGAACAGAACAATTAACTCTCATGTCCTTAAACCCTATTTCATTTTTTTTTTAAGATTTTATTTATTTGACAGAGAGAGAGATCACAAGTAGGCAGGCAGAAAGAGAAGGGGAACCAGGCTCCCCACTGAGCAGAGAGCCCAATGTGGGGCTCAATCCCAGGACCCTGAGACCATGTCCTGAGCCTAAGGCAGAGGCTTAACCCACTGAGCCCCCCATGCGCCCCAGACTCTATTTCTTAATGTATTTTATGTGTCATTGAATTAGAACACTGAGTAGAAACAAAACAATGCAAATGCATAACAAACCAACAAAAAAAAAACTTTAATTACAAGATAAATTCTCAGGACAATTAGAATATATCAACCCTCAAAGCAATATAAAAGCTCAACAAAACAAAAATATCCTTTCCTATACTCTTGATCTGCGGTTCCCAAAGTTGGGGCTACAACCCAGGAGGTATACAACAAAACCCACTAAAGTACAAATGACAATATTTGAATTTTTAAATAAGGAAGAAAGAAAATAAATACTAACGTATTCTATGTTATATCCTGTATTTTATTGAACATACTAAGTAATATTAAATGTATTTTTTATTTTTTATTTCATTAATTTGTTTTACTTTTAATTCTACTTTGTTGTTGTTTTTAAGATTTTATTTATTTGACAGAGATAGAGAGATCACAAGTAGCACAGAGAGGTAGGCAGAAAGAGGGGGAAGCAGGCTCCCTATTGAGCAGAGCCTGATGTGAGGCTCGATCCCAGGTCCCTGAGATTATGACCTGAGCTGAAGGCAGAGGCTTAAGCCACTGAACCACCCAGGCAACCCTGTTGTTCTTTTTAAAATTTATTTAGAGCAGTCCTTTATTTACTTACTTTTTGTCACATCAATTACTATGGACTAAATGTTTATGTCACCCACAACTTCATATGTTGAGGTCTTTACCCACATGTGATGGTATCTGGAGGTGGGCCTTTGAGAGGTAAATAGGTTTAAATTAGGACCTGAAGGTAGGACCCTCATGATGGAATTAATGTCCTTATAAGAAGCGAAAGACCAGAGAGCTTCCTTTCTCTCTGCCATGTGAACAAAGTGAAAAGGCAGTTATGTGCAAACCAAGAAGAGGGCTCTCACTAGACCCCAACCACACTGCGATCCTGATCTCAACTTCTAGTCTTTCAGAACCTTGAAAAATAAATGTCTGTTTTTTAAGTGACTCAGTCTATGGTATTTTGTTATAGCAATCCAAGCCAACTAAGGCACTGATTTAAAAATGAAGGCATTTATCGGCTCGATCCTGGGATTGAGCCCCACATCGGGCTCCCTGTTCAGTGGAGAGTCTGCTTCTCCATCTGCCTCTGCTTGCTGCTCTGTCTACTTGTGCCCGCTCTCTCTCTCTGTCAAATAAATAAATAAAATCTTTTTTAAAAATAAAATAAAAACAAAGTCATTTAATCCTGTAAATTTTCTCTCAGTAAGATTTTTCCTATTTCTAATGAACATAGGTGTTAATCACTCTTTTTATTGTTTTCTAAAAGCTGACTTTTCCCTATCAATTTCTCTATAATAGAAGTGCTATCCAGGAATATATATCTGAGAAATTGGCCTAATGATTTAAGATGTGTGTCTTAGTCAGCTCAGGCTGCCATGATAAAATACCATAGACTGAGTGGCTTAAAGATCAGAAATTTATTTCTCACAGTTCTGGGGGCTGGGAAGTCCAGGACTGAGGTGATAGCTAGCCAATTTGGTTCTGTTGAAATCTCTCTTCCTGACTTATAGACAGTGCCTTCTAGCTGCATACTCAAATGGTGGAGACAGAGTGTGTTCTGGTCTCTCTTCTGCTTCATATAAAGATACTAATCGCATCATGGGAGCCACATTCTTATGACCTCATCTAAGCCTAATTACCTCCCAAAGACCCCACTCCAAATAACATTACATTGGAGATTAGGGCTTCAATATATGAAGTGGGGGAGAATCAGTCCATAACAATGGAGGATAATTTTTAAAATTATTTATTACAAATGCTGCTGGCTTATGATTAGAGGATGTGGCCTATAAAATTCCTACCACTCAGGCATCTGGGTGGCTCAGTTGGTTATGTGACTGCCTTCAGCTCAGGTCTGATCCTGGAGGCCCAAGATCAAGTCCCACATTGCACTGGGCTCCCTGCTCAGCAGGGAGTCTGTTTCTCCCTCTAACCTTCCCCCACTCATGCTCACTCTCTCATTCTCTCTCTCTCAAATAAAATCTTTAAAAAAAATTCCTGTCACTCATTTCTTTAATTGTGGTAAAATACTCATAACCTACTTTTTATCATTTTAACTGTTTTTCAGTGTGCCTTAAGAGTGGCATTAAGTACATTCATTTGTTGTGCAAACACTGCCACCACCCACCTGAAAATTTTCACCTTCCCAAACTGAAACTCTTTGCCCATTAAACCCTAACTCTTTATTCCCCCTCCCCCCAACCCCTGGAAATCGTCATTCTACTTGTTATCTTTTTGAATTTGATTACTCTAGGTATGTCACATAAGTGGAACCACACAGTATTTTACGTCCACCTTATTTCACTTCGTATAATGTCTTTAAGGTTTATCATTCACTTTTAATGTATTAAGGATTTTGTCCTGGTATAGTAAATGATCCACCGTTGTAAATGTTTTACTGACATATTCTTTAAAGTATTTATTTGGGGTGCCTGGGTGGCTCAGTCAGTAAGCGTCTGCCTTTAGCTCAGGTCATGATCCCAGGGTCCTGGGATGGAGCCCCACATCAGGTTCCTTGCTCAACAGGAAGCCTGCTTCTCCCTCACCCACTCCCACTGCTTGTGTTCCTTCTCTTGCTGTGTTTCCCTCTGTCAAATAAATAAATGAATAAAATCTTTTTTAAAAAATAAAGTGCTTATTTAAGGGATATAATGCTCTCTGTTTTCATTTTTATTGTATTATTCATAACTTTATATCCTTATTTTTACCTATTAGAATTGTCCAATTCTGAGGAGGTCAATATTGAAGTATCCTACTATTTTTTTGTCAAAGTCTACTTGTATTTATAACATCTTTTACTTTTATGTACTTAGTTATTATGTTGTTTGGTGCATACAGCTTTATGACTTTTTTCTTCATCAGTTTTAACTTTTATGATTGCATAATGAACCCAGAGCAAAAGCATCTGCTTTTTAAATGAAAGCATAACAATTCACTCTCCACAAGCTGATAATTACTTTCCTACAGAATTCCCAGGCAATATTTTTTGTTTCTAAATATAAAAGGTCATGCAAGGACCACCAGATATTTATTGAAAACTTATATCACGTGAGGGATATCAAGATAAACAAAAAGATCCCAGAGGAAACATAATTCAAGGCACAAAGAAGAATTAAACACACAAACATGCACACATACACACACACACACACACTCAGCCAGACTGTAAATGATATTGTACTTTGAAAACAAGACCACATACTACAAAAAAACAACCAGTAAATAACCTGAAAATTAAAAATATGGTTGACAGAGTTGCCAAAATAAAAACTATGATGTAAAAATGAAACAAAACCCTAAAAGTTTCCAGAGATTAAAATTGTAAACTATGAAGGAATGGGAATCATTCTAATATCAGATTACTCAACCAACATCGCTACTGGAAGATAACACTTTCCAAATTCTGTGCAAAAAAATATTTTTAACCTAGAATATTCTATCTAGCCAAAACCATCAAATGTGAGATTAAATAAAAAACATCTTCAGATTCAGAGTTTTCCTCCTATACACCCTTCTCAGGGAAATAAAAGAAAGCATTTCATTTAAAAAAAAAAAAAAAAAAAAGGAAATAACCCAAGAAAGAAGGAAATAGAGCGTCAACCCAGTAAAGGAATACAGGAAATTCTCAAGTTAACAGTTGGAAAATAGGCCCATGAAAAAATAGTCCATATTACAAAACATAGTACTCTAGAAGGAAGGAGTAGAGGGAGAAAAAATATCTGATACTATGATTTAAAGAATATAAACTTAAAACAGTCAATGCAAGAAATCAACTGGCAACCAAGGATGCAAGGAATCAAAAGCACAGTACTACAGACCCTTCTTGAAACAACTATTTGAAGATAGAACCTAACCAGTCAAAAGATGAATTAAAGTGAAAAATGCATGAAGAGGTAAACTGAATAAAACTGGCTGCATTAAGGATCATCAAATCAGTTTACATATTACACTAAGACTAAATACTTGTAGTAAATTAAGGACATTGAGCAGAATGAAAAAATAAACCTTGATAATATAAAAATAATAAAACAGCTATTTTTTAATGGGATAAAAGATCATGGAAAGAAGTGTGAGAGCTAATTTCTTTGTTTTAAAAATGAGAAATGAAATGAAATGGTAAATTTCTCATAAAACTCTCATATTAAAAATGAGAAATGAAAATCAGGGAGTCAACCCTTACTGTCAACAAATGAAGCAAAGCATTTTTTCAAACAGTAATTTAACCATTTCATTTATTTTCTTATATAGCTTTTCCTAATGTTAAGAAAACTTTTTACCAATTACTATTTGTTGTAATCAAGTAATATATACCTAAAATTCAACAATCCCTTTATTTTTGTCTCTTAAAACAAGTAAAATTACATTAATACTTTTATTAAATAAAAATTGTTATGTTAAAAACAGTACACATAGTAGGATTCCATTCTTACAATACTTCTGTTTGTCTTTTCAATCCATGTATCTATAGACCGCGATATCTAGAATGTTTAATGTCTTAATAGTGACACTTCTATAGTCATCAGTAGGTATTTTAAAGAGGGAATACTCCATTTTTTATTTTATACACTTCTGTTATATGTGAATGGCTTAAACTTACCAGAGTTGCTTTTTTAATGTCATTGTTTATTCAGGTGAAGCAATTATGACCCTCACTCTTCTTCTATTTCTCTGTGATATTTTTAAAATAGCTAATGTAATTACTGTGTATATAAAATCATATGAGACAAATATTATGGTAATAATACCAAAAACTAATATCTGAAAGTTTAATGTACATTAATGTCCTTAGAACTGTATTACAATTCTGTGAAACATTTATTTCCAGTTTACAGATGAAGAAACAGGCTAGTAATTAAGGCTAGTAATTAAGATCTGAACAGGCTAGTAATTAAGATCTGAACCCATGGCTGGATACTTCTTATATTATTACTCTTCAGTACTCAGTGCTAAATCTGTTATATTCCCTAATGTTGTTCTTCATTAAAACAAACAAAAAACTGCAGCCAACTAAGTTAGACATGAGTAAAAAAGTCAGAATATTTTGAAAAAAAAATCTTCAAAAACAGTGAAGGATTTTCATTTTCATTTTTCAGAGGAAAAAAAACCTCTTCCATTCTATAAACTAACATAAACATCATCTGTTCTTCTTGGACCCTCTTCTACACAACACATTGCCATGTGATGGAACTTTAAGCTGACTGTTAAAGGTTTTTAAAAGTTTTGTGAGCTGGCTGCAATTTTTTTTAAAAAAGATTTTATTTATTTATTTGCCAGAGAGAGAGGGGGAGAGAGAACACACAAGCAGGGGGAATGGCAGGTAGAGGGAGAAGCAGGCTCCCCGATGAGCACTTGAGCAAGGAGCCCCATGGGGGACAAAATCCCAGGACCCGGGGGGTCATGACCTGGGCTGAAGGCAGATGCTTAATTGACTGAGCCACCCAGGTGTCCCTGGATGCAATTTATCTTTAACAATTATTATGCATTGGTTGCAAGCTGGCATAAAATATTCCTTACAACGTAAAATATTTTATATCACTCTGTGACAACATTCTCAGTTTGAAAAGCTGCAAATTGTACATTTTACATTCTTACTAGACGCTCCTCTTGAAAACATTTCTCCGAGTCACTTTCAACTTCCAACGTTATAGGCAGAAACTCAAAAAGAAATGTCAACCAGAATGTGTTTTGTTTATAAACATCCGTCAACAAACTGTTGCTGCAAAAACCTCAGAAGTCCCTTTGCAAGACGTGCTTAATTCTGAGGAAGGAAAAAGTGGACTTGGGGACCAGCCTTTCCTCTCCTGCCCAGGAGGCGGGAAGTGCGTACACGGAGCAGGAGAGGAGAACGTAACGACTTAGGCTTTATAGTCCTGAATATCAATTATTCTATCAATTTACATTTTGTAAGTTTAGCAAGTTCCGAAAAGGGCGGGCAGGTGAGAGAGAAAGATGATGTGGCTGAGAGTCAGGCAGTGAAAAGATGAAACTGGGGAAGAAGATGGGAGGAATAAAAGAGTTGGGGTATTCCTGCCAACCAGAAAACTTCCCCCTTTTATCCCGCCTTCTTCACCTGATCCTTACCTGATCTTCCAGTATCTTGTTCTCCTCATTTGCCACAGGGATAGCAAACCCATTGTCCCAGTGCAGCTCCGCCAAGAATTCGCTACTCATGGTGGCAAGCCGATAGGGGACCTCCGACAGGCTGTGTTAGAAAGATCCGTCTTCCCGTACAGCCGAGGAGCAGCACGCCAGGAGGTCCCCGACACCAGCAAAGCTCCCAGGTAATCACCGCCGCAGCCCTAGCAACCGTCCCGCGCCCTTAGTTACCAAACAGGAAGTGCTCAAACCACAAGGCAAAACTTCCGGTGGAGAGCTGGGTCCCTAGATCTTGAGCCGCTTTTTCTTTTTGAGCTCCCGGGGAAGCGAAGCACCTTACTCCAGAGGTTCGCTGGGTTACCAGGCGCCAGCCTAACTCTCCCTCCAACTGCGGCCTGGGGTCCTCTCCCCAGGCACTCCCGGAGGGTGTAAAGTCGGTGGCGCCTGTAGTCTCTAGGCTACACAGGGTACGGGAATGGCGTTGCGCTACGCAACTGCCGGATCGCAAGCAGAGAATTGCTGAGGAAAACAATAAACCGGACTTCTTCTTCTTCTTTTTCCCCCCTTTATTATTTGAGAGAGAGAATGAGAGAGTGAGAGCATGTGAGGAGAGAAGTCAGCAGGAGAAGCGGACTCCCTGTCAAGCAGGGAGCGGACGTGGGACTAGATCCCAGTACTCCAGGATCATGACCTGAGCTGAAGGCAGACGCTTAACGACTGAGCCACCCAGGTGCCCCTTCATTTCTTCCTAATCTCGAAAAAGGAAACAGAGCCCACATTATCATGAAGGCATTATTCCGCTGAAGGGGCGCCCCCATTAGACTGGCAAGCACTTCCCCAATTCAGTAATTTGAATTACCAGCTTGGCACTGGTAAACATTTGAGTTTACAGCCTCTGTTCTACAGCATCTCAGAAATGGAAAGAATAAAACAATCAACTAATCTAATCCTTTCATTTTCCAGATTAAAAAAACTGAGGCTAAGGTGAAGCGATTAAAATCAGCAGGACCTAAACCAGGATGGAGATCTACTACAAACTATGCTGTCTGCAATGAGAGATGTTCTTGGCTGAAATACCTCTACTACGGCATCAGGAGCTTAAATTAATTTTGCTTATCCAATAAGTAACTGTCGCCTTTTTCGCCCTTTTGAATTTTATTTTACCATTATGTTGTTATACTTCTTATTATAAAATGTTTAAATATAAAAAAGTAAGGGGGGGCGACAGGCGGGAAAAAAGAATAGAGCAGGGTATAATGAATGCCCACATACTCATTATCTTGATTTAACATATTTTGCCACATTCACTTTATATTTTTTGCTGAAGCATTTTAAAATCTCAAACATCATGACATTTCATCCCTAACTACTTGACCATGCATCACTAATGTTTAACATTCAAATTTTTTTAAAGATTTTATTTATTTATTTGACAGATAGAGATCACAAGTAGGCAGAGAGGCAGGCAGAGAGAGAGAGAGGAGGAAGCAGGCTCCCTACAGAGCAGAGAGCCCGATGCGGGGCTCGATGCCAGGACCCTGGGATCATGACCTGAGCCGAAGGCGGAGGCTTAACCCACTGAGCCACCCAGGCACCCCTAACATTCAATGTTTTCTAACAAATACAGTATAATTATCACATCTATCAAAATTAACAATATCAAAATTCTTGAATATCATTTAATAACCATTTCGTGTTTATATTTCTTCAGTTGTCCTGCAAGTGTCTTTTTACCATTGGTTTATTACTATATTTTTGAAATCTTATAGTTTTGTTTCCTCATGTTTACATGGTTTCCCATATATTTAAATATGGACTATTTCTCCAGTCTAAAAGACTAGAATTAGCTTTTTGTATTTTTAAAAGCATTTACCTTTTATCTTCTCTCTTTAGAAACATTTTATACACATGGCATACTTTACAGATGTATTAAATGCAGCATATGGGGCATATATTATTTCACTGAATGACATTACTCGGATGCAATAAAATTTCATTATTCTTAGAAACAACTTTTATGCGTTTGACCATACATAGTATATTCCATGCATTAAAGTGTAATGAACACATTCCTTCACTGAAATACTGTGCTTATCTATATATACAACTATCATTTTTAGGAAGAATTTTTATATGTGTGCCTTATGGAATATATTAAATGCAGCACAGTATGGTAAACATCATTCACTGTAAACAACACTGTACTTACTCACATATACACCATTCTTAGAAATATCTTCTATAGGTAGTAGAATTAGCACAGCATTTTATTTCTCACTTCTGCAATGCCTAAATTCCCAGGATGGTGGAAGAGAAAGGCAGCTAGTAGGGGGGATTTCAACCTGTGTGGAATAATGGAAATTTAGAGTTTAAATAACCTTATAAAAGATTATCTTTAATTTTATAATAGTATAGTCATCCCTACTAATGAAAATGTTAGTATTCAGCACATATTAAGATGGCATATAGTTATTTATACTAGAGATTTGTCATAGCAATAGTGCTTCCTAAAATTAGTTTGTTCTGTACGTATGCTTTAAACATTCTTTTCTAATTCCTCATCCCCATTACTAATGTGAATACTGAGGCAGCTGCGTTAGCCTGTGCCAATCTGTTGATCCACCGCTCTCAGTGTTAGCAGGAGCTGCCAAGTACATGACTGCAGCTGTCTTTGCTGTGTACTTCTTCTGTAGGCCCCAAGCACGTAAGAAGTCTGACAGACAAATCCATGCAAAAAGTCCCATTTCCCCCCTCATGGATTCTATTTCTTGAATTTCAGGATGAAAATTATACAATGTTGAATTCTGTACAAAATGTCCATACATTCTCCTAATTCTACATTTCTGCCTTAAAACGATATTCCTGCTTCTCTACTTCATCACCACAGCATTCCCTATCACCCAGTTCCCACTTTTATAATCCCACTATTATAATCTACTTGATTTTATTCAGATCTAGACTTGGAAACAAAACCTAAAGTTTTACAAGCCTTGTTGCTGACCATGAAATACTCAATTTAATCCCAAAATGCTAAGGTAGATGTTACCCTTTTGCTACCTCATTCCCAAGAAGATAACTTCATCCACATGAAATTTTCAGGCCAAAATATGAGGAGATTTATGGTTTTGCAAAAATAATGTGATTATTTGTTAAAAAAAAAAAGAAAAAGAAAAATACATGTACGTATAAAGGAAAAGCTATCTTTCACCTCCACACTAATCTCATTCCCAAGAGGTTGCCACTGTTTGGCATGTGTCCTACCAGTATTTTTTTAAGTAAAGCTACATTTACATAGATATATTATTTTTTCCCATAGAAATAGAATCACAATAAAAATATTCCTTTGAAGATTTACTTTATCACTTGACAATAGTGACCATGTTTCCATATCAGTACATTAGATCTTTGGTCTCTTAATGGCAGCTTAAATTCAGTATTATCCATCAATTTCAACTTTTTAAGCAATGCTACAATGAACATCTTTATAATACTGTATTTCATTAAGTGTGGGGTATACTTATTTTCATATCTGAATGTCTCTAAAATTGGGATACATATTTCAATCAGTGGTGTTTTTGATTTGGTGAGTAAGAGATAACCTTGCATACATATGTGTTTCTGCATGACTTATTTTTAGAAGTAAAATTAATGGAAAACATCTAAAAGCAATTTTATTTTGATAGTTACTACTAAATCCTTTGAAAACGTCTTTACATACCAACAGAATACGGCAGTAGCCTTGCATGCTCTGTATGTTATGAAGTGATTATTTTTTTTTAAGATTTTATTTATTTATTTGACAGAGATCGCAAGTAGGCAGAGAGGCAGGCAGAGAGAGAGGAGGAAGCAGGCTCCCTGCTGAGCAGAGAGCCCGATGCGGGACTCGATCCCAGGACCCTGGGATCACGACCCGAGCTGAAGGCAGAGGCTTTAACCCACTGAGCCACCCAGGCGCCCTGAAGTGATTATTTTACAACCTCAAGAGAAAAATATGGTATCTTGTTTATTGACAATTTTAAGAGACTGAGCATCATATTTCTTCTCCTAAGAATTTATCATATCCTAAGACAAAGACCATATGTTTTCACTCATATGTGGAATTTAAGAAACAAATGAACAAAGAAAAAAGAAACAAATAAAAAAAGACTCTTAACTACAGAGAACAAACAGGTGGTTACCAGAGGGGAAGTGGGTGGGAGATGGGTGAAAGAGGTCAAGAGAATGAAGAGTACACTTACCATGAGCACTGAGTAATGTTCAGAATTGGTGAATCACTATATTGTATACCTGAAACTAATATAACACTGTACATTAATTAAATTGGAATTTAAAAAAATAAAAATTAATATAGTATATCCTTTGCCCATCCATACTATTATGTTGTCTCTTCTTTCTGAATTATAATAGTGCTTTCTATTTTATGGACAGTGTTCTTTGTGCATGCCTGTGTGTGACATGTGTGTATGAACAGTATTTTTCTCCCAATCTGTTTCTTGGGGTTTTTAAAACTTTGTTTTTGGTATATTTTGCCATACCACATCAGAAACTGCTCTTCTTGCTATTAGTATGCTTCATGTTCCCATGGGAAGTTTAGCATCAGCTCGCCAGATCCATGGGCTGAATTCAACTCAGCTATTCCTTCCCTCTTTTTTTCTCATGGTTTTTTATGCCTATCAGTTTCCCAGTAACTTTCTCAATCTCATTTGTTGCTTTATTTTGTCCTGTTTGGCTTCTTATATCGGTATTTCTCAAGACCCAAAGCTTGCCTCTCTACTCTTCTTACACTTGCTTCCTAGGGGATCATATCCATTTTCATGGCTAAAATACCATGGACTTCTTTAACAACTCCCCTTAGTATTTCTGTATCCCAGATCTCTCTTCTACACCAAACATATATCCAACTGCCTACGTGACAATTCCACTGAAATGTGTCCTAGATGAGTTGCCTCAAATCTAATACACAGGGGCAAGACAGAATTCTTTTTCCTCCCACACATACTCCAAACCTCTTTCTCAGTCTTTCCTAGCACAGTAGAACTAAAGCCATATATCCAGCTGTACAAAATCAAATCCCAGCTGTCATTACTGATTCCTTCCTTTTCTCTACCTTCCACTTCCAATACATCACTATGCCATATCACTTCTTCCCCCAAGTCTACATTGATTCTACCTCTCTCCATCTCCATTCTACCTACCACCACTCTAATTTGGACTATCAACATTTCTCACTGCACTAATGCAGCTGTGTCCTCAACAATCTCCCCACTTCCACTCTTATTCCCCCCAAATCCATTCTCCCTCAACAGTTATTTATTTTGAACAACTCATTTGAAATATTTTCCACATACACAAAAGTTGAAGTAATTTTACAGTGAGCACCAAGAGCCCCTTGATCTAGATGTTTCCTAAATTCTACCACTAATTTTTTATTATTCTTGTTATCACTTGCCTATCCATTCATCAATCTGTGTCGATGCATTTCAAAGTAAACTGCAAGAATCCATATACTCTCCCCCTAAATACTTCACCACACTTGTTTACTTTTGCATATAGGTAAAATTTATATACAAAGAAATAAACAAAACTTGTGTTTTAACATATGCATACATCTGGTTAACTTAAACTCTCAAGACATAGAACATTACCACTTCTCCAAAAAGTTCCCACTTGCCTCTTTCTAGCCAATCCTGGCTCTCACCTTCTCCAACCCCCACAGGCAAACTACCATCCTGATGTTTTCACTACTGTAAGTTTTTTCCTCTCTTTTAAAACTTCAAATAAATGAAAAGGTAGTATATTGTGCTAAAGGTACTATATTTTCTAATTTATTGCCTTTCAGCTCCAAATTTACCCATTTTGCCTGCTTTTTAAAAATAGATAGGGGCTCTTTGAGTATTTCTCCTTTGACCATTGACACAAAATCAAGCTTTATCAGGGTACAGAAGAGCACTGCAGGAGGAAGAAGGTAGTTTTTTCTTCCTGGTTCCAGTGTTCTCACCTGGCAGACTCTCGAAGCTTCTCCAGTATCTAGTTCCTGCCTCAAGGCAGTCTGCCTACTACCATCAGGTTTCTGCAGTGCGGGGGCAGGGGGGGGTGGGGGGGCTTCCTCAGTTCCAGGCTCCTGCAGCGAACAGCAGCTTCCCCTGGCACCTCCCCCACCCCAACTTGGGCAGTTTTGCAGCAGAGTGCCTCTAATGAGACATCTTCCCACTAACAGATTCCCCAGCACCACAAGAGAACAGATTTCCAACAAGTTCAACCAGCACCACAATGACTTCTTTGCCATTCCGCGAGCCTTGACAGGGCCTCTTCCTTGGACAATCTCTCAGCATTAAGGATGACTGCTCCTTATATGTCCTATTTCTATATTCTTTAGAGTTGTTTACCTCTTAACTGCCAACCCCTTGGTACTTCAATCCTCTGTTATAGTTAATAATCCTTGATATTAGGCTTTCCCTATTAAATTACTATGTGGTTTCTCCCTTCTGATTGGATCCAGACTCATACAAGTATGTACTTTTCAATGTCAGGCTTTTGTTCACTCAGCATAATATTTTTTGATATTCATCCATACTGTGGTATCAATGGCTTATTTCTTTTCATTGCTAAGTAGTATTCCCTTACATAATATAACACACTTCATTTAGCCATCCTCCTAGTAATGAACACCTGGACTGCTTTCAGTTTGAGGAAATTATGAATAAAGCTATTATAAACATACTTGTATAAGCCTTTTTAAAATACCATTTTTATTTTTTAATTTTTGATTTACAGAAAAGTTACAGAGAGTTCCCATATATTCCTCATCCAGTTGCTTTCCTCCAATGTTATTACACATTACTGCAGTACATTTCACAAAACAGAGAAGCCAATATTGATACATGACTATGAACTAAAGTCCAGATTTTCCAGTCCTTTTTTTATATAGTTTATGAATTTTTATTTAAATTTATTTAATTTATAGGTAGTTAACATATCCAGTCCTTTCCTCAATGTTCTTTTTCTATTTCAGAATCCAATCCAGCATAACACATTGCATTTTGTTGTCATGTCTCCTTAGTCTCTCCGGGTCTGTGACAAGTTCTCAGTTTTTTCTTGTTTTTCATGACCTGGACAGAACTAAGAAGTACTGGTCAGGTGTTTTGTAGAATGATACTGACTTGTTCTATCTGATGGTTTTCTCATGATGAGGCCACAGTTATGGGTTTTAGGAAAGAAACCCACAAAGGGCTCTTCTCATCACATCATATCAGGGAGTACATGTTCTCATCACATCACTGGTGATTTTAATCTTGATCATTTTGTTAAGGTAGCATTTGCCAGGTTTTTCCATTTTTTTTCCTTTTTTTTTTTTAAATGGAAGTATAATTAGCATACAGTGTTATATTAGTTTCAGGTATACAATGTAATGATTCAACAATTCTATATATTACTCAGTGCTAATCAAGATAAGCATTCTCGCCCCACATCGGGCTCTCTGCTCGGCGGGGAGCCTGCTTCCCCCTCTCTCTCTGTTTGCCTCTCTGCCTGCTTATGATCTCTGTCAAATAAATAAATCTTTAAAAATAAAAAAGATAAGCATTCTCTTGGTCCCCTTTATCTTACCCTTTATTTTTTTAAAGATTTTATTTATTCACTTGACAGAGAGAGAGATGGAGAGCACACAAGCATGGGGAGGGGCAGGCAGAGGAAGGAGGAGCAGGCTTTCCGCCAAGCGGAGAGCCCATTGTGGGGCTCAATCCCAGGTCCCTAGGATCATGACTTGAACCAAAGGCAGATGCTTAACTTACTAAGCCACCCAGGTACCCCTATCTTACCCCATTTTAAAGCTACTATTTTCCTTTCCAGACTCTGATTTAATATTCAGCCTGTCTTCAAGGAGGGAGATTACACCTTACCTCCTAAAAGGAGAGTACCTACATACACTATTTGAAAATTTTTCATAGTAAGATTATCTCTTCCCCATTTATTTATTCAATTATTAATTTATAGCACTATGGACTGATATATACTTCATACTTCGGATTCCAAACTACGCTGTTTTGTTGCTCAATTTGCTCCAGCTTTAGCCATTGGCCCCTGTCTCTTTGACATGCCTTCATCTCTTTGAGCAATGCCTTACTTTCTGGCACTGAGAAACACCCCAGGATCATCTTGTATTTTTCCTTAACCAGCCTAAGAATTAGCCATTTCTCCAAGGAGGCCTGGTTCCTTTTGGTGGAGAATGGTATTTAGAAACCAAGTTCTGGGCTCTACGTATGTTTGCTGCTATGGGGTTGTCATTATTTCTGGGCCCTCTCAGCAGACAGAATTAGATAACATATGTATGTACATTAACCCAAGAATTCATACATATCTTTAATTGTCTTTGTATCCATCTACCTATATAAACTAAACATTAGTACCTACCGATGTCTCTGCCTCCAATCTAGTGCCACAGAGTTCATTCTAGCCTGCCTTTATTTGAAACTTCCCTTCCGACAGTAAGAAACCCTGCTCCCACTATTCATCACCCATTTACTTATTTCTTCAACCTCAATATACATTTAAACTAGTTCCATAATTATTAACATATACTCTCAGTACAAGTCTTTTGAAGGACATGTATTTTTATTTCTCCTAGATAAATACCAAGGGATATAACTGCTGACCATAGGGTAAGGTGTATATGTTCAGTTTTATAAAAACATGCCCAACCTTTTCGATTTACTTAGAATTAAATCCAAACTCCTTAACCTATCTACAAAGTCCTATGTGATCTTGTCCCTGCCTATTTTTCCAACCTCATTTCTTGCCATCTTTCCTCTCATTCACTATGTTTCAGCTACTCTGGCTTTTTAAAATTGTTTTGTTAGAGCCTCGTAAAACGGAGGTGTCTTCCAGCCTTGGGGGCTCCATATATGTTGATCCTTCTGCCTGGAACATTTTGCCTCCCATGACTAGGTTCTATAGTATTCTTCAGGGTTCCATAGTCTTCAGTTTTTATATAACCTCCTTATAGAGATCTTCCTTGCCCATTTAACCCAAGATAGCTCTTTCTTGTTATTCTTTGTTAAAGCAACCTTTTCACATTTAGTAATTTCATTCAGACAACTCACCACAATTGGCAGTTAATGTTTTTATTTGCTTGTTTACTTTTTTATTTTTAATCTTTGCCATTAGATTACAATATGCATGGCAGTAGGAACCAGATACATTTTGTTCACCCTATATTCAGAAACTAGAAAAATAACTATACTTGGTAGTGCTCAATAAAAATCTGCTGAAAGAATCAATATATTAATAAAAAGAGGAGTTTAAATGTTTGTAATTAAATCTATCAGTCTTTATCGATAACTTTTTTTTAAAACCACACTAAGGAGAGCCTTTTCCAGAAGACCCTAAAAATGATGAACACAAGTTTTTCTATTATTCTTAGAATTATATATGAAGGGGTGCCTGGGTGGCCTAGTCAGCTGGGCATCCAACTCTTGATTTCAGCTCAGGTCGTGATCTTGCCTTCCTGGAATTGAGCTCTGCATCAGGCTCTGTGGTCAGGGTAGAGTCTGCCTGGGATTCTCTTTCCCTCTGTCCCTCCCCCTTACTCGCACTCTCTAAATGAATGAATGAATGAATGATTGAATGAATGAAAGAAATCTTTAAGAAGAATTATATATTAAAATTTAATGCACACAAAATTCATGTTTGTGTATCAGAGTAAGTAGATTCATAGTTCTTTTTCAAAACAAATAGCAATTTTCTCAGCACCATTTATCTAATAAATATCTTGCTTTCTGATTTGAAATGTATCCTTCTTAAAAACAAATTCTCATATATACAAAGATATGTTCCTGGATATATGGTATTTCAATGATGTATTTATCTACCTCTATAAAAGTACCACAGTTTCTTAATATGGTAGGGCCAAACACACCAGCTAGCACCACTATCACAATTATTCTTGTCTATCCTCAACAACTTCCTTCAAATCAAGTTGTCAAGTTCTCCATCTCCCTTTCCAAAAAAAGAGGAGGACTCAGAATCCTAGGAATTTCACTGAAATCTCTCTGAATATACATAATAATTTCAGAAAAACTGAAACTTTTATTGTCTTCCTATCTAGAAAAATGGTAAATGTCCCCATTTTCTCAGATTTTCTTTTATGCAATTCATTCTTAAATCATTGCATATGATTCAGATTCAGAGCATTTACATATAAACTCAGAATAAACTTCCAAGACTGCCTGTGGCCACAACATGCACTTAAGCAACAATGCTTCTATACTACTACTTAGCTACTCACTCCCACCTGAGGAAATCCATTTATTATGAAATAGATAATGACCTGGATATTGACATAACAGTCTTATCAGAAAAATGTCAGAGGAGTCTCAAACTGTCCTGTTCTTTAATTTCCTTACCTATACAAAATGTGTTTTTAGTGGTGAATATACTGACCAGTATCTATAATATCTTACAGACTTACACATTTCACAAGGACTGTATCAGACACTTGGATGCTCTGTTGGACCCTGTTAATGAAAAAGATGGATATAAGTCTTTACAAAGGAACATTTACATCACTCCCAATATTATGCACTATTTTTGAAATCATTGTTCCTTTTTTTTAATGTTTTTATCATTGTTTCTGTAATGTCACAGTAATCACTTAATACTTACAAAATTAATGAATAGATTATTCCTAAGGATTTACTTCCCCTGGTAACAGGAGCCCATAACTATAGTTAAATAAAACATTTTCTACTATAGACAAACAGTAGAAAAAAGACCTAATTATAGACTTTCTAATATCCTTTTCTAGGAAATATATGTTCACAAAACTTATTTTGCCCACGGCAACCTCTAACTTGTAAAATAATATTATTAAGTTGGGTACTCAGAGGATATTTGTGTGTGTGTGTGTGTGTGTGTGTGTGCAGGTGTAAAATCAATTGCTGTAGATGGGTAACTTTAAATCATTGCTAACAATTGTCTGTGACTATTTCTTACTTGCAAGGACAAAGGGGAAAAGAAGGTCCTTTATATCAAAGTATTCTCATCTACCAGAAAAACAAAGCTCAAAACCAAAGAATTGACTAAATCAATACTATAAGAAGCTCTGATATTCACGGGTTCATACTTTTGCTAGTGGAAATCCATATTTTACAGATTTTACTCATTTACTCTAATCCAGTAGATGGTGCTACATGTCTGTATATGTAAAGTACCACAAATGCACTTTTTTTTCTTTCTTTTTTTTTTAAATCTTTTCTCTTTCTTTTTTAGCCAGAACTCTCATCAAGGTTTACTATTATAATGAAGCTCATTATTCCTGACATCTGAGCCAAATCTCTGGGTGTAGCATTAAAAATGTACTTAAGGAGAAACCACCACTCCCCCCACCCCAAATAGCAGTGGACCAAATAACACTTTTCTTTTTCCTCAGCTCATTCTCACTCTAACATGACAAAATATTTAGTGTCACACAGAATTCTGTATCAGCCCATTAAAAACATCCAGATGCAAAATCAGAATCCCTCCTATTCTTCTAAGTATTGCTAGTTGCTATTATTATGAAGCAGCCATAACAATGATAATAATAATGAAATTTTAAATTAAGAATGTAATGGATAGATCTACCATTTAAGAAGATAACATGGCAAAAAACTTAGGTATATAAATTTTTATAAAGATAAAGTTCATTCATTTATTTTTTTATTAACATATAATGTATTATTAGCCCCAGGGGTACAGGTCTGTGAATCACCAGGTTTACACACTTCACAGCACTCACCATAGCACATACCTTCCCCAATGTCCATAACCCGACCACCCTCTCCCTACCCACCTCCCCTCACCAACCCTCAGTTTGTTTTGTGAGATTAAGAGTCTCTTATGGTTTGCCTCCCTCCTGATCCCATCTTGTTTCATTTATTTGTAAAGATAAAGTTTATCGTTAAATCAGCTATTAGGCTTAACCATACAAACTGTTTCTTTGTGCATCATCAAAAACTGAAAGCTTTATAAAAGTAGAGATTCTGTTTAGGTATCAACACAAATAATCCATATCAGCCAGCAACCTACAAACAGTTAATTTATGTTATTTATGTATTATAAACACAAGAACTAAACTGGGCATATAATCTGAGTCAGAAGGTATGTTATTTTTTGTCTCCTTTACCATGCAAATTGTAATGCTATTCGCTCACAGATTCAAAATGCTTTGAAATCATTATATTATAAACCAAGAATAAGGGGACATCAACTACTAATTTAAGAATTAGAACATTTTCAGTACCGTACTAGTTTATTGTATTAAATTTTGATTTAGTTAACTGTGATGTGATTTTATAATGTGCTTTTACATTCTTTAATTTTTTTTACTCTTTTCATTGTATCCAAAGAAAAATGAAAGCTGTAGTCACTAATTTTAGAGGAGTTCTATACATAATATAGGTATTAATAATCTGCTGACCAAAGGCTTAATAAAATGGTTTTATTCAGTGAATTAGATCACTTTAAGGACCAGATTCTAATACAATACAGAAAAGTCAAAAGTAACCTTTCCGATGACTATTTTGTCATTTATGCTTTCTTTCATTCATGTTTTCATTAATTTTTTGACCAGTCCTTGAAAAAACTCACAGAGGCAAAATTGAATTGGCTACTCCTAGGTAGGCTATACAATGTGAAAAAGCCATGATCTTAATCCAAGAATGACATCTTAATGAAAAAGACAGAAAAAAATAGTCAATTATAATATTGATAAGGTAAGGTAATATAAATCAACTTACATACCTACTGAGAACAAGGTCAGGTTGGGGTGCCACAAAATCTCCTTTGTACCTAGTTTACCTGGAAGCAATAACATTGATTCAATGATTACATGAGCCACAAGGGACACAACTTCTTAAAGGAAGTGGCTTGTTTTTTGCCTTTCTGAGGTATGATAATGGACATAAGGAGAATTCTTCATTCATAAAAGACACATCACTTTTATTAAAAGACTGACCTAGTCTTCAAGTCACAAATTTGAAAAAGGATTATCTTTCCCTCAAAAAGTTTACCATTAAGTAGAGAAACCAACCCTTAAATAGAGAAGCTGCCTCTGAACTGGTAACTGCCTTCATAATTGATCTCTATAAAACTGTCTCCACACCACAGACAAAATGATTCTTCTAAACTTCAAATCTCAGTACATCATCCCTCCCAATAAGGACTCCTCCTTGGCTCTCGGTGGCTTCCTTAGCATGGTTTATAAGGCCCTCATGAACTTGTCCTGCTTCCTCCCCAGTCTGATCTCTCACTTTCCCTCACCTCACACTGGGAATTCTAGCTCAAATGAATCTGTTTACTTTTCTTCAAGATCTCTCTCACTTCGGGGCACCTGGGTGGCTCAGTGGGTTAAAGCCTCTGCCTTAGGCTCGGGTCATGATCTCAGGGTCCTGAGATGGTGCTCAGCAGGGAGCCTGCTTCCTCCTCTCTCTCTCTGCCTGCTTCTCTGCCTACTTGTGATCTCTCTCTCTCTCTCTGTGTCAAATAAATAAATAAATAAATAAATCTTAAAAAAAAAAAAAAGATCTCCCTCACTTCAAGACTTGGCATGTGTTTCTTCTGCCTGGGCACTCTTTACAAATTTGTCCAGCTAGTGTCAACCTTCCTTGACCTATTCATGCTTCCCCACCATCATGGGGCACTATGTGGCACTTAAACTTTTTAATTCTAAAAAGTAAAGACTGAGCCTATCTATTCACTATTGTGGCACTTAAACTTTTTACTTCTCCACATCCCCTATGATACAGTAAACAATATAAGTCAGAGAGTATCTAGCTTATTTAACCCTGGTTTCCAAGCATTAGATACACAGTAAACATTCATTCATTCATTCATTCATTCATTGTATAGTCTTTGAGCACCTAATGTGTGACGTGCTCCCTGTAGTAAGTGATAGGGACATGTATCAGTGAATAGAACAGAGTAGGATGTTGCCTTTCAGAACTTTCATTAAATTAACTAAAGCAGATCAAGTGTGCACAATTTGGCAAAGTTATCAGGACTCTTCAGGGAAAGAATGTCTTCAGGTGGGAGGGATTTGGGGACAGATGAGTCACCCCCACTGGAATAGGGCCTTACCTGTAACTTCAAAGATGTGGCTACAAAGGTTCCTGGTGAAAAGATGAGGAAAAAAGTTGTGGAAAATCTTGAAACTGGGAGGTGAAGGGAAATGAGGAATTACAAGTAGTTCAACACTGCTGAGCGGGGATTGGAGTGACTTTTGTAGTGTACCATTTGCCTAAGAGAGGAACATGAGTTGAGGCAGGGAAAGTTGAAAGGTACAAGGCCACAAAAATATTTTCTTGTGGATAATAGGGATACATCAAATAATTTTGTTTGGGAGAGATAAATGGAAAAGAGATCAGTAATGAGGATCTGAAATAGCAAAAGAGAAAAGAGGCAGACCGTCAGGCTTTGTGACTGTTTGGGGGTAGGACTAACCATGAAAATGTTCTCATCCTGTCGGAAATACCAGGGACCAGTGGGCTTGGGATGAGAAAAGCTAGCTCTAGCATCTGCCAGCAGTACTGTGCCACAAATAGCAAACTTTTCAAAACCTCCTTAAAATTATTCCATCAAAGTGTAAATGTTTTTCGCCTAATTTCTAAACCTTACATATTCTCCCACGTGCTTGACAATCTCGCTGTCATCAGAGTACATAGTAACAACTACAGGTACCTCCCACATGCTTGACAATCTCCCTGTCATCAGAGTACATAGTAACAACTACAGGTACCTGCATGTTTGTGTACATCATCAACGCGTTCTTATTCTCCAGGGTCCATGATGGACACAGAAAGACAGAGACAGGAGGTAGAGATCCTGTGTCGTACACGGTCCTGGTAGTTAGTAGAGGAAATACTAGTGATGGATTGGTAATGGGCTTCTTTGCATCCAGTATTGCTCTTCAAAATAATACAAAGATTCTTTCATTTCCTTCTTCGTTCTTTTCTAAACTTTCTAATATCTTTACAATGAGCAGGAAAAATACTTTTAAATAACAATACTCCCCCCCAAAATCCTTGGGAGGTAAAGGGAAGTAGTGGCAACAATAAACAAACAAACAAAAAATATATATATACCTACCATATAACTCCTACATAGAAAAAGGTCGGGTAAGATACAGGGAATTGTGTATTTGTCTTGATGCTGTACACAGCATACACGAGAGCACAGCATTAAAAACAAAGCCGGTATGGGGCTGCAGCTTGCACCTTCCATGCTGCAATATGGAAAAAGCGCCCCTCCACTAGGCTAAGAAACTTGGCTTTTTTATAGTTAAGTCTTTAAGAGACACTGCAGAGAGGTGGCTTTCTCTTATTCAATGAGCTATAGCTCTCCATATAATGTATAAGTTCACTCAAAATACTTTTTATCAGCTGTCAATTTGTTTCTTAGCCTGCACTTGGCTATATTTCAGGTAGCAAAGGTTTTTGCCCTGGGAGAACTAATTGTTGCCTATTACTCTAGTGAATTGGAGATGGAAGTAATTGCTATTCTTCTGCTATGTTCCATATTAGTATTCACATACAATCTACTCCGTTTAGTCCGTGTACCTAGATAGTTGGAAGTGCTTGTTTGAAACTGTCTGACAGATGTCATCAGTGTTGAGACAGCTGTGAAGATACACTCAGTCTTTCCTCTTGGAATCTGTTCAGTGTATCTGCCTGTACTCTACTGTGGATCAAGAGTTTTATGCTACCCATTGTTTTTCCTCTCTGAACACTGAATGCTGATTTGTCATTCCCATGTCGTTATCTTATTCCAAACTCTTTTGTGAATGAGTTTCTTAAGTTTCAGTGAGGATTTCTGAAAATACAAACTATTCTACCGACTCTTTCTTTTAACTCTACCTCTCACTGAGGTTCATGTAAGGGTGGCTAGTAATGGTAGGAGAAAAAGGCAGAGAGAGAGATGCACACATTAACCAACAGTTTTCTTTTATGAACAAGAAAATTGGCCGTTTTCCTATTAGCATATGAGGAACCTAAGAATGTTCCTTGTTGTCAAGGCAACAGCTGTTCCTTGGGTAGCTGCAATAGAAAAGAAGCCAGAGCAATCTTTATAGGATCAAGTCTTTTTTATCATCAAATCATAGAAAGAAACCTTGAGAGTCTACCCAGCCTATTCTCTTGCCTTCAGTTAATACCCACTAAAATAATTTAAAACCAATACCAAAAAAATGTTCTATTTTAAATAATTCTGAAGAGATTACATAGCTTTGTTGGTAATCACTTGCAATGTTTTATAATTCATACTACTAATAAATTTTTCTCAATCATTCACACTTAAATCTTTCATGCTGCAGTTTGAAATCCACTTCCTATAGTTCTATGCTCACTGGAAATAAATAACTAATTGTACACTTTCCTCTCTGAGAGAGTCTTGCCTGTACTTGAAAGAATAACAAAATTGTCTGACTTAAATTCCTCAGAGTAAATAATGCTAGGTTCTTCTACCTTTCCAGCCATTTGTACTGTAGGTCTCCTCTGATGACATCCTATCCTCTGCAAGACAATCTCTAATTAGGGAACCCAGTCCACCTTGTGATTTATAGAAAGCTGACCAGCAGTGCCCAAAAAGAGCAAGCTACCACCCCATCCTCAGTTTATCTACTCAAGTATCCCAGGTTAATTTAAGCTGTAGAATTATATTCATCATAAGTATTTTTGCACAGACTGGCTAATACAATTTTTGTGGCCTAGTTTGAGCATAATCACTCATTCCCTGTTTGGTAGTCGGGCGACTGATTTTGCTTTTAAAGTAGCCATCTATCACTTTTCCTAGTAGAATCTTGTCTTTTTGGTTCTTCGTCTCAAGATAAAGTTCACTCCCTCCTGCCCTCACACTAGCAGGTTTAATGAGCATACTTTCTGGCCTCACTGTCCATGTCACTAACTAATAAATGCCGAGCACTAGTCACAGGAAGACATCCTGAAAATATGTCTTAAAAGATATTTATACTGGTCCACCATGAACAAAAAATGTATCACCTAGAACCAGATACATCCTTTTGCACTAGATTTTCTGTGCCATTTTGACTTATTACCTTAGTGCCTCAGCTGTGGATGATATAGTTTCTGGTCCTAATTTTTCTCATCCTTATAAATGGAGAGACTGCATACATAGATTTCTGGATCTCTTTTTCTATGCTAGGCACTATACTAAGCGCTTTATTTAAATTATCTCATCATAGCCTCACAATATGCCTGTGAGGTAGATATTAATTATCATTCCATTTTACAGAAAATGAAAATGAAGCTTAGTATGGCCTAAGATATCCCAAGATATCACAGCTACTGGGTGATAAACTAGAATTTGAGATAAGGTAGCCTGGTCTCCCATACTTTTAAACACTCTGCCATGGAGGCAGGAAAATGGGTCCTCCACTTACATCCTGCTATTAGGACTATACATTAGTAGAATCCTTCTGGAAGGTAAATTGGTACTACATATCAGAATCCTTAAAGAAAAATGCATATCCTTTGCTCCAGTATTTATTTCTTCATTTAGCAATCACTTATATGGTACTTGCTATGTGCCAGGTACTGCTCTAAGCACTTTCCATATATTAAAAACGAACCTTTATGCCAACACTATAATGGACTAATATCTCTTTTTTACAGAAAAGCAAGTTGGGGCACTCAGATATTAAGCAAGTTTTCCAAAGTTTCACAATTTATAAGATGTAAAGGGGGCTGTGGCTGCAGAATCATATATTAATATGTTGGAAGAGAAGACAGTAATAAAATAACATCATGGTAGATCTATTTATATTTTTTTAAATTTATATATGGACACAAAAAACAGACTAGAAGAATATAATAAGAATAACAAATATAAACAGTGGCCTCTATGTTATGAATGGGTAATTTTTTTTTTAAAGATTTTATTTATTTATTTGACAGAGAGAAATCACAAGTAAGCAGAGAGGCAGGCAGAGAGAGAGGAGGAAGCAGGCTCCCTGCTGAGCAGAAAGCCCGATGTGGGGCTAGAACCCAGGACCTGGGATCATGACCTGAGCCGAAGGCAGCGGCTTAACCCACTGAGCCACCCAGGCGCCCCATGAATGGGTAATTTTTATTCTTGAATATATTTGTATTTTTCTTACTTTGTTTCTTTTTTTTTTACAATGGAAGTATGTTTCTTTTCTAATTAGCAATTCTTAATTTGAGAGCAATTTGGGGGCACCTGGGTGGCTCAGTGGGTTAAGCATCTGACTCTTAATTTCAGCTCAAGTCATGATCTCAGGGTCATGACATGGAGCCCTGCATTGGGCTCCACTGGATGTGGAACCTGCTTAAGACTCTCTCCTCCTTAGCCTCAATTCCTCCTGCATCCCCTCCCCTGCTTGCATGTGCATACTCACTCGTTCTCTCTCACTCTCTCACACTATAAATAAGTAAATAAATAAATAAATCCTAAAGAGAATCTAATAGATCTCTGGGGTTTTTTTAACAGCAAAACGGTGCTTATATTATACAGTTTACATGAACAACCATGCTTAAAAAAATTTTTAATTGGAAATCTAGTCTCCCTAGTCCATCCTTTACTGGCTAGCAAGCAAGGAGGATAACTTGTTTTGCTTTAATGAAGCTTTTATGTGAGCTAGCGAACAACTCCTAATTTATTAATTTAGAAAAATTCACTCAACATGAGAAGCCATTTAACTCCTCTTGCTATATTCCCCGGTTATGCTGAAGGTATTTGTGATTCTAGGATAGAGTAATGGTTAAGAACCAGGTTCCAGGGATCAGGCCTCTATAGGTTCCATCCCTAAATCCACCCCATTTTATTTTATTTTTTTTAAAGATTTTATTTATTTATTTGACAGACAGAGATCACAAGTAGGCAGAGAGGCAGGCAGAGAGAGAGGAGGAAGCAAGGTCCCCACCGAGCAGAGAGCCCGATGCGGGGCTCGATCCCAGGACCCTGGGGTCATTACCTGAGCAGAAGGCAGAGGCTTTAACCCACTGAGTCACCCAGGCACCCCAATCCACCCCATTTTAGCTATGTAACCTTAAACTCTCCAGGCTTTATTTTCCTCTCAGTAAAATGGGTATACTATAGCATGAAGAATCTAGGGCTCTTGGGAGAATTAATTAAGATAATGTGTGTTAAATACCACTCTATCAGGCACATAATCGTCATGCAATAAATGGTAGCTGTTTTTATTATTACTGTTTAGTACTGTTTAATGTCATTAAAAAGTATATTTGAAGTTCTCTACTAAAAGATACCATGTACTTTCTAAGTGGTATTCCCACCTGAAGAATTTAAATTTTTCTTTAGTGGGGAGATGAAAAAAAGCAAGGAATCATGTATGATGAGAAATATCTAAACTTACTAAAACTGTCAATATTTTAAATGACCCCTGTAGTTTTCTAAGGCCAGTTTTAAAAATCAATGTGATTACTAGGCCTATATTAGTTAATAATGAACCATTTTTATGAACTATTCAGAATCCATTGTCAGCCTGATTATTTTTATTATGCCACAGACTGTTTGCTTTTGCATACATATACATACAGTCTTGAATCAAAATGTGGACCCTCATAGGTCATAATCCTCATCTGACACCAATGCTATATTGACTACTGCCAGTTTCTATGGGAAAGGAATATTAGGTTAAATTCTGTGTCTTACGGACAAGAAAAATATTAGCAAAATAGCTTTATCTCATAGCACACTAGGGCCTTTTCCAAAAGAGACTTCTTCCATGTATCCATGTGGGGAATAATGAATGAGTGCACACACAGGTACACACACAGACACACACTTAAACTTCTTTTGAATAAAACAAATTAAGGGAGTGGCATTCCCATCCTTCTAACACCATTTTATCTGAATTCAAAAGAAACAGCTTTGGGAAAATTCTTGCTGTCTTTTGCCAATAGAGTTGTTACACCAAAATCTGAACCGGCTTCTCAACTGGATTTGGTCGTGTGAGTCAAAGCAGAGCTTGTGTTGTTGTACATCTCCCTGCCTCTCCCCACTCCCCACATTAGTTGAGCCTCACTGCTCTTCACCCTAATCCTCCCAGCCCCACTCTCCACGTTGGTTGAGCCTCACTGCTCCAACAAGTAATGCACTTCTGACACAATGGGGGACGGCAAGGGCAGTGTGGGGAAAATCAGATAATGCAGACACAAGCTTGACAGACTTGCTTCTTTTCGAGTGCCACATTATGAACTGGCCAAGTGAAACATGAAGGTATTATCCGGCCTTATCTGGTGGTTGAAAGGGGTGCAGCCTCCTTAATGGTATGGTTTTTGGCTTGTTGCCAAAGGATTCTCACTTTAGCTGCTTCACATGTTTACCCAGAATGCTGTCTCCTCACCTCCGTTAGCTGTTTTGACTCAACCTTCTCTGAGATGAGAGAAGAGAACCTGTCAGGACCAGGTAATGTCTCTGCCAAATGGGTTATATGAAGAGCAGGTCAGTTCTGAAGCCTAGTTAGAAATGTCTGCAACTATAAAGTGAATTTAGGGACTCTGGGTTACCCTAAAGAGAAACTAGATTTCATAGGGTTTCCCACCCTCGTGCATCTCCACAGGATTGGTTTTAGTCTTCTCACAGGAAACCTGTCATTCCTGGATCACTCACTGTCTTCCTATTTCAGAGAGGAGAGTATAAACACACACACATACACATGCACACATGCATACAAACACACTCTCTTCAGAGTCCACATGGAAAAGATCCAGGGTTGTTTTTTTCTACCTGCTCCACAATTCAATATAATGCCTAATCTAGAGTTTGAGAATAATTGCCCACAGCATTCCTACAGTCCTATCCAGAGACAAACTCACGGGCTAACTTTTTAAATTTATGAATCACTCTGATAGAACAAAAACACTCTGAAGTTCAAATTATTGCTGACAACAATTAGAATAAAATGTATAGCACTACTTTTAAAAAGATACCCAAAATGGATACCTAGTTTTTATTGTTATAGCTAAATAGCTTAGTTTGCCAGACCGACGGCATAGCCCTTTTACATCATAATTCTATGAAAAACAACACACAGACCATCATCCTGTTGTTGTTTGTGTGACCCTAAAGAAAATTACTTAGGGTATAGGAGGTTCAGTTTCAGTATGGGTACAATGTATTCTCTGCTTACCTCCTAAAAATTTTCTAAGGATTAAAGATAAGTAAAGAGCCCTCCCCAATATCCAGTTAGTGTATAGCAGGCACCCAATCCAGGCCAACATCTTTCCCTTCTCTATTTCTGTGCTTCCTTCACAAACAACTAGACTTTGCTTTCCACTGGACCAAAGACCTTAATTTACCTATTCATTCATGATGCTAAATAGCCATTCTATTCAAGTAATCCATACCATCCTAGGAATTCAAAGGTGTTTCTAGGTAATATTTCATTAAATGACATAAAAGTCTGATGTTGAAGGAGGCAAAGATTCTCATCTTCATTTTACATACACTTGAATTCTTTGAGGTTTTGTGCTTCCAAGAAAACAACCAATCTGTGACCAAGATGTAATTAAAACCCACGATTTCTAATTCCCAGGCTTTGACTCCAACCTCTGAAAATGCTTCAATTCAATGAAACTAATGGCACTTTGGTCTCTGGAATTAGATCCTGTTATCAATGACTTCCACATGGAAAGATCATTCGAAAATGTGTAATTAACCAAGAAAATGCAAATAAACCAATTTGTACCTGCTATTTAGAGGTAAGACATTGAAATGGCTTGAGTTCGTTATTTGAAAACTTAACCTTTTTCTGCTTATAGTGTAGCTCATGTTCTCTAGTTCACATATTTTTTTCAAAAAGTACATTTTTAGTGAAATATTTTAGATTATTTGTAATTCTATTACAGAGCTTGAAATGGAGAGAGAACTATATGTTATCAGGCACAGCAGGAAGAACACCCTTCTTTCAATAACCTTTGGCAATTCAATTTAATAAACATTTGTTTTAATTCTGCTGTGTACCAGGCCCTGTGCTAAGTGGGGTAGGAGTTAAGGTCTCAATCTAGCCCAGACAGAAACATGGTAACACTTGGTCAATGTTACTGAATGAAAGACCATAGTGGGATAGGTAAATACTGAACTATATCTTCTTAAAAGCAGACAGTAATTGCATAAGACAGGTCTGTAATGGTATGGTCTAAACAGACTCCCCAGAGGAAGAAATTTTTAAGCTAAACCTAGAAAACTACTTCTTTCAAGTAACAGACTCTCAAGTCAAAGTAGTTTAAGGGAAAGAAAGAAAAAAAAAAAAAAAGCAACTATGAGCTGGCACTATTAAAACAAGGACTTGAACACCACAACTTTTAGTCTCTCCACCTCTCTTACTTGAGTCATCGGGGACATAATCACTGGCAGCTTTGGGCTAAATATCATTCCAAATTAATGATTCACAAGGAAAGAATATCTGTCTTGCCAACCTTTCATTCTAAGAAGGACTCCACCTGGCCCAGCTTCAGTTACTTGCTTATCCTTGGATCAATCACTGTGGCCACAAGCATGATTTGCCTGGCCTGGGTCATGTAGGCAAAATTGGGGCACTACTACAAAATTGGGGCACAAACACTACTGTGTTTGGCATGTCTTTCAGAAGCACATCATTGCAATGGGAGAGAAGCAAATTCTTTTAGGAAGAGGAGTTTCAGGTAAACCAAAAGAATGAATTCCATTGCAGTTATTAAGATAGATTGGCCAACCTCCAAGCTAACATGGAGAAAAGGGTAATTTTAAGCATAACAGTTTCAGCAAAGGCCCAAGGGGGAAAAAGGAAGAGAAAAGGGAAAATTCAGTGTATGCTGAGGAAATGGATGGTATTGTTGGTACACAGCGGGAAAGAATGGAAGATTGGTTGGAGTCAGATAGTGTGCGTATTTGAAGCCCTATAAAGAAGCTGGTGCTATGTTCTCTAAGTAAGGTACAGGGTTTTTAAGGTTTTCAGAGTCACATAATACACTCTACATTTTAGAAAAATAATTCACTTATATCATAGAGGATATACTAGATAGAAATGCTGGAGACAAGGAGAGTGGGTAGGAGAGGCATGGTGGACATGTTTTTGCCTGAAGGCATTCATTTCCTGGGGAGAACTTCTCCACTTGTCTTTGTGGCACTGTCAATCACCATGTCCCACAGAACCATAAGGCTGGGTCAATGTTAATGCTGTATTTCCTGGGCCATGACTGGTTTGTGGGTAAGCATGTAACTCAAGCAGGGCCAAATTTGGGTCCTTTATTGAGGTTTAACACATGGATTCCAGTCAATACAGTCTAAGGATATAGACTGAGCATTCCCAGCAGCCATCTGGCCATTACAAGGAGTCTGTGTAAAATAGATGTCAATACATTAGAAGTATGCAGGTAAAAGGAAAAAGACACCTCTGTCAATGTTGTGCCATCCCTGGATTGGCAGTATCTTGAAATTCCCACTTACATGTGTCAGTATTCTTCATGTGTGTGTCTTTTAATTGCATTTATTTCACTCGACAACCAAATACAGAAGATACCAGCCATTTACTAAATAGCTATTATGTACCAGACATGGTGCTGGTTGCTTTATAGGCATTATCATATTAAACCTTTACAATAACCCTGAAAAGCAGATATTATGATTCCCCACTTTTATAGAGGGAGAAAATCATGACTCAAATAAGTTCTATAATTTTATTTAGTTATTGAGAGTTGGAAATTGTATTCTAAAGATTTGTTCAGGGGCACCTGGGTGGCTTAGTCATTAAGTGTCTGCCTTCAGCTCAGGTCATGATCCCAGAGTCCTGGGATGGAGCCTCGCATCAGGCTCCCTGCTCAGAGGGACTCAGCCTGCTTCTCCCTCTTCCACTCCCCCTGCTTATGTCTTCTCTCACTGTGTCTTTGTCAAATAAATAAATAAAATCTTTTTAAAAAAATAAAGATTTGTTCAACTCCAAAGCCTTTATTTTTTCCACTTTACTATATATATGCCACATTGCTTTTGTTCCATTAGAAGGCTATATTCTCAATGAAATAATAAAAGCCTGAAATAAGGCTTACAGCAGCCTGGATAGGAGGAAAAGATAGAATCAAGAGATATTTAAGGAAGAGAAATAATAGTTCTTAGTGATTTTTTTTTCAAAGAATTTTAAATGTTGAGGAAACATAAGAAATCTAAGATTATGAAATCAGGTTAATCTAAATATAGGTATAGGAGGAAAATCTGGCTGGAAGGGAACAAATCATGTTTCATTTAAAGTGCTTGTTGAATAGCCAAATAGAGCCATCCAGTGAGTAACAATATAATTCTGGTGATCCATAAGAAGATCACAATAAATATATAGGCTTGAGACAAATAAAGCTATAGCAGTGTTTACAGCCTCTGAAGTAGATGAAATTGTTCACAGACGGCCGGTAAAGTGAGAAATAAAAGATGGCAGAAGGTGAACCCGCTAGATGTGAAAACATCAGTATTTAAAGAGTGGGCCTTTGTTCATGCTCCCTCCCTCTGGAGTGCTCTTTTCCCTTTGTCTACCTTATGAATGTATATTCATCTATAATGACATGACACAATCATAATATTGCTTCAAGGTTTTGTTGGATCTTCCATTCTTCATCCTCTAATAGAACTGAATGCTTCAACCTTTGTGCCAAGCCCCTGGGACTTTGTACAATAATATTCTTATTGTAATTCTTATAATACTTTTATTCTGTAGCATTGAGGACCAGAGCCCAGACTACAGATTTAGAAAGACCGGAGTTGAATTTCCACTCTATGATCCACTAGTTGTGTAGCCTTTGGCAAATTATCTAACCTCTTTCAAGTCATGATTTTTTTCCTATGTTAAAAAAAAAAAAAAAAAGGAAAATACCTTCCTTGCAAGGTTATTTTGAGAATAAAGGAGATATGTGTAAAGCTTTTGGTACAGGGACTAGCACATAGAAAACACTAGACTAACAGTAGGTATTTGTTTATAAATTTATTTCTACTTACCAGACTTCTCCAGGGTCTTACTCATCTTTGTATCTCTGTTTTCTGACAAAGTAGCTGGCACGTGACAGCCACTCAGGAAATGTGTGTGGAATTCATGCATGAGCAGGTAAGAAGTCAAAGAAGTAAGAGGATAATCAGGACAGAACAGGGACATGGAAAGAAGGGAGCAGAGTATTTCCAAAAATATGGAGTGGTGAACAGTGCCAAATGCTCTAGAAAACCATGGCATGAGATTGGGCAGATAGGAGTTGGATGATCTTTGTAATAGCAATTCTACTGAAATGTTGAGTTTCAAAGGAGATTACAGTGACTGTTATGTAAATGAGATGGGGGTTTTGAAGGTAGAAAGTCCAGACAACTTTTCCAAGAGTTGACTGATAAAGGGAAATAAAGAAATGTGGAGGAAATTTTAAAGTGAAACAAGTAGAAGGACAGGTTTATTTTTAACAATAGGAAAAAAAATTTAAATGTATATAACCAGAAGGGAAGGCCTTAATTGTGTTGGGAAAAAACATCCAAGACATCGAAAGGGGCATAAGCAATTATTAAATGTCTTCCTAGGACCTTCCAGGATTTATCTGATTTTGTAGCAATGCATAGTACCTCTGATTGACTTTCTATAAACTGTTTCACAACTCTGTAGAGGTGGAAGTTTGCTTGTTAAAAAAAAAAAATGAAGAGTAATGCAAATTATTTTTGTTAATAACAATGCAAATAAATTTTGTCCAGTAGATATAACTGACTTTTGCCCTGTAGAAAAGATAATCTCAAACATACCATTTTCTTGCCCTAAAGAATACTAACCAGCTTTCCAGCTACTGGTACATTCATTTTGGCATTCCTAACTACTGTACATATCTCTGCTTTTTAAAATTCTCCCTCAATATCATCATAATTATGTCAATGACAGTCCTTCTATTAGTGAGCTGAATAAAATTTTTTTTAAGATTGATTTATTTGAGAGCAAGAGAGAGAGTGAGCAGGGGCAGGGAGGGGCAAAGTGAGAGGGAGAAGCAGACTCTACTGAGCCAGGAGCCCAATGCAGTATCTATCCCTGGACCCTGAGATCATGACCTGAGCCAAAGGCAGATGCTTAACCAACTGAGCCACTCAGGAGCCCTGGAGCTGAATAAAATTTTTGCTATGTGTTCACTTATTTGTATGAGAGTCATTTGTATGAAAGTATGAGCCTCGTATTTTTAACACTTTGAAAATTATAATTTAGCAGTGGAATGGTGGCACTGAAGGAAGAGCAGAGAAGAGAGAGAGCTATCTGCACAAGATTTTGGAAAAGGGATCAGTTAAGGAGTGGGTCTTGATGAAACATCTCTGCGAAAGGGGGAGGAAGACAAAGAACTTTCTTTTCTTGATGGAAGTATGTAAGTCTAACGTTTGATCATGCATTTTCCAATTTATTCTCCACTGACTATGTAACAAAATGATTTCATTTCATACCAGATTGCTTTCACTGTCCCCTCCTTTGTGGGCTATGATATATACTGTATGTTCAGTTGGTGTGAGAGACACTAAGCACTCGTTTATTATGGCAGGTATATCTACTGTCCCTTTCCAAATAAGTAACAAAACAAATGGTCACATTTTCCTTTAACTCAAATATCTGTTATGTATTCCTGATTTAAAGACATTTTCTGAAATTTTTCTGCCTTCTGGAAACATTCAAACACAGTTTTCCAGGAACACAGGGAAAACTCAATATATTGATATCAAGTATCAGGTCAATTTGGCATTATCTATTAAAGGGATCTCAAGATGTGAATTAACTTCGGATTTAGTAATTCCACTTCTAGAAATTGATCCTGCAGAAACAAAAGCTAATACTGTATTTAAAAATGTTCACTGCTACAGTTGTATGGTGAAAGAACAAAAATAAAGTTTTTCAAAAGAGAAATGGTTCCATAACTTATAGTATAGTGGATTACTGTCCAGTCAGTATAAGCCCATTTTTAAAGATTATATGATAAATAGGGCAAATGTATGCAACGAAATGTTTTAAAAAATCAGGACACAATTACAGATACATTATTGAAACCAGTTCTGTAAAATGTATATGTAAAAAAGATTAGAAGGAGATACAAAAATATTCCATGCTATCAAAATTCAGTCCTGAATTCAGATAATAAGCACTCATAGTTAGAAACAGCTGGATGTTAAAACAGTAACTACTGGGTGCCTGGGTGGTTCAGTCCATTGAGTATCTATCTGCCTTCAGCTCAAATCTCACATCTGGCTCCCTGCTCAGTGGGGAATCGGTTTCTCCCTCTACGGTTCCCTCCTTCCCATGCTTTCTCACTCTCTCCCTCAGATAAATAAATAAAATCTTTTAAAAAATAAAAATCTTTAAAAAATAAAAATAAATAGTAACTATTTCTGAGTGAGAGATTACAGAATATTTTCTTCTACTTTTGTAGATTATGCACTTTCCTGAATTAAAGTGCCTCTGTTATAAAGTTAGTAGGATACAAATATTTCTATTTTTATAATGAGAAAAATTCTGTCCTTTTTTTTTTTTAAGATTTTATTTATTTGTCAGAGAGAGAGCATGAGCAGGGGAAGAGAAAGCGAGGGAGGGGCAGAGGGAGAAGCAGGCTCTCTGCTGAGCAAGGAGGTATACACAGGACTCCATTACAGGACCCTGGGATCAGGACCTGAGCCAAAGATAGATGTTTAACCAACTGAGGTACCCAGGTATCCCAAAACTCTTTAACTTCAGCTTTTAGGAAGGGAAAAAAACACATATTTTTTCTACATCCCTGTGACTCTGTATCATTTCAGATCTCAGGAAAGGCACTTTTTCTCCTTTGCTGTCAGATGGTTAGAGAGAAAACCTAAACCAAATATAACTAAGTAAAACAGCCTATGAATGTGAATGTGCCAACCATGTGAGTCATCTAGAGTCTTCTTTCTTCTCAGTCCGCACTGATCATCCATCACTAAGAAAAGCATATGTTGCCTCCTGATATTCTTCAAACTGCCTGCCTCTTGTCATCACCACCACTACTGTGTTCAGTTCTCCACCATCTTTGTCCGGAACGATTTCACAGCCCTTAACCTGTCTTTGCACTCTCACCCTGGCCCCCCGCCCCACAGTCCATACAATAAGCAGAGTTATCCTGAAGAAAAAATCTGACAAAGTAAAATCCTTCAGAGACTGCTTATACTCACTGTTAAGTGGATAAAGATTCAAATTCTTAACACAGTTCATGTTTGTGCATCTACTTCATCTTTTTGTATCTACTCACTTCTCCAGCCCTTTATCTTCTAATCTTCTAATCTATCTTCTAATCTCTTTGTCCTATTCTATGCCCCAGCACATGGAAACATAGCACCAGAACATGCCATGTTCTCACCAACCTCTTGGTCTCTATGCATTCTAGTCCCTAGAATGCCTTTTCTTTCTCCCTTTCCCACCGTGCCTAGCAATAGCTGACATGTGGTTTTTCTGCAGATCTTCACGGAGACCTTTCTGCAGAAGGCTTTCCTTGATCTCTTGGTTTGTTTTCATTTGCTTTCATGGCATCCTAGTATAAGCACTTATTGTATATCATGAGATCAGAAAGTATGCTATAAGATTTGATACAGAATATTGTATATTATATTATATATATTATATATATTATATATTGTATATTATGTATATTTTACATAACTATTTTTTTCTTGATATATTTGTTTACTTGTTTAGATTTGTTTGCTGGGTTTTTTTTGGTTCTCCTTAACTAGACTGTAAGCTCCTTGAGGAGAAGTGCTCTATCTTATTTACTTCTATAGTCTGAATGCCCAGCATAGATATATAGATTCTATATAGATATAGAATAGGGGCTTCATATCATAGAATGACTAAATGGACAAATGAATGAGAGCATCTCAAAGCCAAATCAAAATGGCCCTCAGCTTACCCACTAGTCTCTGGGTTAACATAGATGGAGAGCAGCCACTATTCCACTACTGGCATGGATAGATGAGCACCCTATTATATATAAAACATGTGAATAACATGGAAAGCAGAGGTTTAAGAAATGAAATAAATGACTGTTAACTGATTTAAAAAAAACAGTATCTAGCTATCTTTAATATCACTCACTGGGATGCCTGGGTGGCTCAGCTGATTAAGCATCTGACTCTTGGTTTCAGCTCAGGTCATGATTGTGGGATTGAGCCCCGTGTCAGGCTCTGCAGTCAGCAAGGAGCTTGTTCCCTATTCACTCTCCTCTCCTGCTCTCTCTCTCTCAAATAAATAAATAAAAGTCAAAAAAAAAAAATCACTCATTGTTTTAGGGGCACCTGGCTGGCTCAGTCAGTAGAGTATGTGACTCTTGATCTCAGGTTTGTGAGGTCAAGCCCCACATTAGACATAGAGACTACTTTAAAAAAAATATGCATGTCACTGTTTTTAATTAAACAGAATTCCTTTATCTTTACCAGAAATCGAAGTCATCCACTGTTTTTCTTGTTTTTTAAATTGGTTCACTGTCTTTTCCTGTAGAGATGTAGTGCTCCACTGCTGCATTGCCCAAAAGGACATTCTACACAAGTGACCCTGGGTATGTACTTTGGAAAAAGGGGGTCCCAAATAATTTTGGGAGAGGCTGCTTTTATTATTTCCTGCTCTTAGAAAGGTCTGACACAAATGGCACACACTAACAGCTAAGAAACATTTGTTAGTTTAACTTACTTTTCAAGCCTACATTATCAAAACTTTTTGAGCTTGGAGCCTAAGTTTTTTTAATGCTGACACAGATATAGAGGATTGGATTCAAGGGCAGGAGACCAGGTGCCAATCCTGCTGGTACCACACCCTGTAAGCCAGTTCAGTTCCAGAGCCTCAGTTTCCTGATTTGTAAAATGAGGGCATTGCACAAGATAATGTAAAAGACCCCTTTCAGACCTAAAATTCTATTTTAATTCTATCACATCAAATAATTGTTGATCTACATTCCATGAGACACTTAAGAAAAATATGTAAAGGATTATTTAATGTAATCAGAGAGAACTGAACTTCATTGAACTTACATTCTGCTTTTTAATTTGACATCATCATCTAGACCTGTAGATGGACATTCAGATAACTAAAACCTATTTGATCTTCATTCACAAAAATAAAAAATAGTTAATCTGGCCATCTCTGCAATGGTCCTCTTAAATACATAGTGCCATTTCCTTCTTTTCCCTCCTGATAAGTAACTGAAATAAAACTAATGGATATACAAGTACAAAGATATCATAAGGTTGGGACCTCTGAGTCTGACAAACAAAAAGCCGATTCTGTGTCTGCGGCATGCTGTAGACACATCTGGCTTACTTTAGCTCACAATGGAGAAATATGAATTGTGCTAAAAAGCACTATTTGTGCAAATGCAAATAATATTCCATCTGCTCAGGATTTTTTTTCTTATATAGCTTTTGTTCCAGTGTGGTAAAAGCCTGTTTCTTTACCCTGAAGTGCTCCTGCTGATGAAGAGTGAAGTACATGACAATGAACTAAAATCCATTATCAAACAAATACAGTGAGCTTTTCAGCAAGTCATCACAGGGAATGTTGCCTTTTTCTCTGGCATTAACTTGAAAGCGATTTGTGTTCATGCAAATAAGACAAAGTGGTAGGGTTTTTAAAAATTTATGTGTGTGTGGTGGGGAGGGGGGTATTCCATACACTGTAGTTTGCTCTGTAAATCTTTCATTTTTATCTCTCTCCTGGTGGGGGAGAGCATCAGAGAAGCATTTTGGCAGCCTTTAGATTTCCTTATGGTTTGAGTAGTGATAAGTTCTCAACAGAAGAATTTGAGCTCTGCCTTATGTTGTCTTGAATAAACTTACTTGGGAATTGGCAGAACTGCTTTCCCAGCTCTTAAGAAGAGCCTAGGGCAAGCTGGAAGAAAACTTAACTCCTGTGCTACTGAAACCAAACACAGTAAGTTTCAAAAGCTCCAACTCCCGGATTTGCTGGTGGCAACAAAAGTAACTTATCCAAGTTCAATCTTCAATTAAATGTCTCTGAGCACTCCTCCATTCCTTTTGGTCACTGGGCCTTACTCTGAGGGCTTTGCGACAATTACACTCTTCCTAAAATTAACAGGCTAGTTTTCTATTTGCAGGATGATTATAGTTCTGAGTGACAGTTATACTACGACTACAACACAAGACGTTGATAAGCCAACTCCAGAGAGCAGTCGCGTTCAAGAAAATGAATTCAGCTTTCTTTTCAGTCCCCTTGGCCCTTAGCTTTGACCTCTGCTGCACTTCCTTGTCCCCTTCACCTAAGATCTATGATTTCTATTTCGACAAAACTGAAAAAAAGCAAAAGAATTTGATCCTCTCTTCCTGAGATTTGAGAAGTAGGGCAGAGGAAGATTATAAGCTTGTATGAGCATGAAAACACACTTTTATTTTACACAAAATTGAAGGCTTATTTTATAGCATTTCTGGCTGCTTTATTTATGCCCGATAATTTTATTGAATATCAGTTGAGTTTTAAATAATTTAACTAATATTTTAGTCTTTGTAAAATTTGAAGAATATTCCTTTATGGAGCAGAACATTTTTGGAGGTTTGTCTTTTTTATAATTTTATTGTTTATAAATTTCAGATTATGCACTGCTTTTTCAGGTTTAAGTTTTATAATACTATTTTCAATTAACACTGATTTGTGAGTTTGAATACTGATGTTAAGATTCAATGATATAATAGATGTAAAAAGCATTTGAATTATTCCAGAAAAAGTTGCTACAGACAGCTAAGGTGTTAATGCTGTTAATGCATATAATTTATAATTCTGGGGGAAAAATGATCGCCAGAAAATAAACACTATTTCTTTTGTAGAGTACACTATAAACATCAACAGATGATTATCTTCTTATAGCTTACTTTCTAGAACATATATTAAACTACCTTTTATAGCACAAGTAAAACCTGAAATTTAGCACTTGGATGCACAATTGTGTTGTATCAACAGTTTTACAGTTAAGCTACCTGCAAATACTAACATTATTCCACAAAGAGTTCAACTGAACAGCTAAAAATGTGATCTAAAATGAATTAGTATTTTAGAACCAAAAGCTACTAAACTACAATGGTTATCTTGCTTCAGTGTCTATAATTATATTTACAATCTTGTAGTGTATTTTAGAGCTACTGAGAATTGTAAAGAAATAAAATAATATTTGCCCTAATAAGGTCTCTTATATCAAAGGTGGTTTCTTTTTATGTTAAGGCAAGATAACTTTTCACTCTTCTCAACTTCAAAGGAAAACGCATTATTCCAAATATGTTTTAAACTTTTAACATAAAATCCTTACCCATTAAACCATTAATATACGGTTGGTCAGGAAAATGTCTCATTCCACTCACAATAATGTCTCAGTTTAATTAGACCCTGAAAAGTAAAGGATTTAAATTCAAATCCTGGCCAACATTAATTATAGAATTCTTAATATTGTAGCATGCCCTTTACTAAGTTTCTAGGATATGTCCTATGCTAAATAAAAAGGAAAATTAACGTTTGGGGACAAAGGACTGATTCTTGTAAAATTATTTTATGTATTGATATGTGCTATGTCATCCTAAAGTCCTTTCCCAAGACTCAAAGACACAACAGAACCCTGAAGTCCAGGAACTTTGAACTTTGAAGGACTGGAACTTGCCATCATCATTTTCCACACAGGGAGGGGAGGATGCCAAAGACCTGCTGTTTCTAACAGCTGTGAGTCTGAACATTCTATCAGTCCACTTAGTAAGGACAATCAGTCCACTTAGTAAGGAGAGGACTCCCTTTGTCTCTCTTCTATGGCACCTCCTTAGTCTTAGTTAAATCGAGAGTTGGTTCACATATAGCAGCTACAGCCACGGCCAGGGACGAAGGACTCCCAGGCCATTTCATCGACAATAAGAACAAGATCTAGCAGTGACTGAGAATGAAAATGCATAGGCACATGCCAGCTCTTCTCCAGGTCTGTTCTGAGATCTTTGCCAGCCTCTTCTCATTTCAGTTAGAGATGTTTTGCTTCTTTATCAGTTAGTCATTGGGGTTTGGGGGGGAAGATTTTAAAGTAATCTCTACACCCAACATGGGGCTCAAACCCACAACTCCAAGATCAAAATTTGTAGGCTCCACCAACTGAGCCAGCTGGGTGCCCCAAATCAGTAGGTTTTTATTAAGCATTCATTTTCGTATCAGGAATTCTGTGAACTGTCCCCTCACGCAGCATGCCGAAGGGCAAAAAGCATTGACTCAGCACTCTCATCCCAGTTTTATGAGTTATAAGCCTTCTCTGTGACCTTGGTCAGTCCCTTAGGTGCAATTTTAATGGGGCTCAGTTTTAAACAGTTAATAATACCTGCCCCATTTTCCTATTGGCATTGTTCTGAGAACTAAAAAAACCAAGTTATGGAGAGAATGCCTTAAAAATTGTAAAATACAAAGCAGACAGAAAGCAGTAGTATTATTAGACTTTATGTGATTAGTAAATTTATGTAATTTCTCAAGGAATAGGTATTAAATAACTTAAAAATTACAGAAAAAACTATTATGAAATGCACTTCAAATATCAAATGAATACTGTCAACTCTAGCTAGTTTTGGTAAGTAGTCAAATGATTTGAAAGTTATGGTAGAGCAAACAACAAATAGATACTATTTTATTTTATTTACTATTTTATTCATTTACTTCTTTATTTCAGCCAAAAAATAGGCAATGACTCTGAATTTCCCAAAGTCAAAAAGAAACAATTCTTGGTCAATGAATATTTTGTAATTTGGTCTTAGATTAAGGGAGTAAGAAAAATTAAGTGGGATCACTAGTGTTCAGTGCAGAATTCTTTCTTGGCATTCCTTAGGATGTTTGTATGTTTTTCCAAATTCCAAATTCTGAGAGAAAAATTGTTTAAGAGGCTGAATAATGAGAAATAGGTCATAATTACCTTTTGTGAGTTAAGGCTTAATGATGAACAGATACAAGTTTGAAGGAATCCACTACCACCAAGTCAAAAGTAGAAAATACTATGTGCTGGGGTGCCTGAGTGCCTCAGTGGGTTAAGCCTCTGCCTTCGGCTCAGGTTATGATCCTAGGGTCCTGGGATTGAGCCCCACATCTGGCTCTCTGCTCAGCAGGGACTCAGCTCCCCACCCCTCTCTCTGCCTACTTGTGATCTCTATCTGTTAAATAAATAAATAAAATCTTAAAAAAAAAAAAGGAAAAGAAAAGAAAAAGAAAATAATATGTGCTAAGTAACAGTTTACCCATTCTGAAGCATGGGTCTGTAGCTTCCTCACCAATCCCAAAACCAAAAAAAAAAAAAAAAAAAGTAACCAAAATGTATGTTCTAACAATCAGGCAGTAAAATTTATAGTCTGTTCATAGAAGAGAACTTCTGCCAGTAATCCAAACCAATTTAGTCCTTAATAGACACTTTTAACTTGTTTCAAGGCCAAAAGCCCATTTAAAGCAGCAAATCAGGAAGAGAGAGAAGGGCTGCAGAAACAGACTTTAGTATATTAACAAGAAAGGACAATAAAAAAGGAAAAGGAAAAAAAGAGACACCATAAAAAGCAAAGACTTGCTTTTCCTCAGTTTCCATGGTAGCACAAACTATTCTTATTTTGTGCTTGTATCTGCGATTACAAGGTTTGTAATCAATACCATGGCCAGAATAAGGAGAGCCACTGCATCCACAACAGTGTGTCAACTAGAGTAATCTGTTGCTTAGGATCTGTTTTTCAACTGTTTCAACATGTTATCTCATGGTTGCTGCTTTTGAACAAAAAAAACAGATTTATATAAAGGCCGTGTCCATTTTTAATAGCAGCTCACACTTGATATCTAACCAATGATCCCAAAGCAGAGTGCTCACAGACCAAGAAGACTTAAGATAATCCACTGCCCTATGTGGAGAAATAATGAGTCTTTATTTCTCTTTATCTTAAAAAGGAATAAAGTAAACCCTAATGGTGTTTAATATACACTTGAGACTGACACCCTAAATTGGTCAACCTAACACAAAATGTTTGTCATGGTGGACGGAAATAAGTGACTTTAGCAATAGAGAGGGTCAAAAGGAAAGCCCTAATTCTTCCACAAACTTGCAGCATATTTTGGCCTATTGCAGTTTATGTGTGATGCTAAATATATATCCAGATGTCACTTTAGAGAACAGAATCTTTACAATATCTGAAGTAGGTTGGGAATGAGCATGAAAAGCCTGGTATATTATAGATGTATGCTGGTAGTTTCTTCAAAAAGGTTGAATGTAAAGGAGAGTTGTGACACTTTTTAGAAACAACTGCTCATGATTTGTTGACCTCTTCTAAGATGGTAAGTATTTGGCAATGGGTTGTTATCAGCAGATACTTTTTTTTTTTTAAAGATTTTATTTATTTATTTGACAGACAGAGATCACAAGTAGGCAGAGAGGCAGGCAGAGAGAGAGGAAGGGAAGCAGGCTCCCTGCTGAGCAGAGAGCCCGATGCGGGACTCGATCCCAGGACCCTGAGATCATGACCTGAGCCGAAGGCAGCGGCTTAACCCACTGAGCCACCCAGGCGCCCTCAGCAGATACTTTTAAAAAATAAATTTAATAATGATGGTGCCATTAGTGAGGAAAATGAGTTTTCTGTAACACAAGTAAAATAAATGATTTTAAATTACATATCTCCTATTTATCTCTAATAGTTCTTATTTTGTAAATTGTTATAATGTACATAATAATATACATGATTATATGTATCTAATATAGACTATCACATATGTATGTACAGTAATGCATCTAATAAATAAATATATCGAAGCTGCATGCTCAAAACTTTTTTGCTGGTAGAGATATGTGATCCACTAACTCATGCATAATGACAGCAACATTTTCATATCTAATGACATCTTGGTGAGGACAACCACATGTTATTCCTGGAAATAGTCTAAAGCTATGGAATTCTGCTTTTATTTGCTTATCATACTAATTTTGGAAAAGGAAATATGTATCAAACAGGATGCTTACAGCTGCAATTTTTCCCAAGTCTTATTGGGCCAAATTAGCTTAGACAGGACCTTATCTAAACCAACCTCTGTTAACCATGATAAGACCACCATAATTAGCCACTAAAGTGTTGGACTTAAAATACCTAGTGAGGAGTTGATCATAATTTTCACCACGTGCTATTCTCCCCATTTTGCAGATCCTTCCCTTTTTATTTACCCCAAATGGGATATGTAGCTTAACCAAGGTTACCTAACAAATTGACTTGATTTGACTGAACTGATAATTCTTGTCCTCGTCATAATCACTAATTATAATAATTATTGCCAAAATAATAAAATAATTAAGATTTGTATTGCATAAAAGAACACAGTATTATTGGGGAAATACTTGCAGATAAGTAGATCTAACAGATAACTGAGAAGTGAGTCAAAAAGTATCATAAGCCCGTGAGATTTATCCAATACAAGAAATAGGAAAGAAGAAAAAAAAAAAAGAAATAGGAAAAAGGGGCCTACTCTATGGAAAAAACAAAACTAACACCATACATCTTCATAAAATACAAAAATTAATTTCAAAAAAAATTAATTTCAGAGGATTTGTATAAAATGTAAAAAATAAAATTAAAAAAAGAATTAATTTTAAACAATAATGTTTCTCTTCTCTGAAGTAAAACATTTGGAAGTAATATTTATAAAAGTTAAAATATATATTATAAATTTAAAAAGGACTTCTTTTTACCATAAAAATGTAAAACCATATAAGGTTTAAAACATTATTAATACTAAAAGGTCAAAACTAAACGCAAAATGATAAAGGATTTACATTTTAATGTATAAGTATTTCTTATAAGTCAGTAAGAAAAAGATAGCATACCAAGAGATAAATGATAAAAGGATAAGAAAAGATGATTCACCAAAGAAGACAATTCAAATTCCAATAAACATTTAAAAAGGTGAAACCTGGGGCGCCTGGGTGGCTCAGTGGGTTAAGCCGCTGCCTTCGGCTCAGGTCATGATCTCAGGGTCCTGGGATCGAGCCCCGCATCAGGCTCTCTGCTCAGCAGGGAGCCTGCTTCCTCCTCTCTCTCTGCCTGCCTCTCTGCCTGCTTGTGATCTCTCTCTGTCAAATAAATGAATAAAAAAAAAAAAAAAAGGTGAAACCTACTAGCAACAAAAATTCTTATTTATGTTACATAAATTTATATAACAGTGTTAAATTAGAAACAATCTAAGCATTCAAAAATACCAAATGGTTTGATATATTGTTGTAAGATCGTTCAATTGAATATGTTGCTATTATTAAAAATTATGCTTATAAAAATATTTAAGTCATAAGGAACCACAAATGTTCCTAAATTAAATGTGTATCAAATCTTAGCAAATACAATATGATCTAAATTTTGTAAAAAGATATATAGATTTATGTATAGAAGCAAGCTGAAAAGACAACATATTCAAAGATCTTTGGAATATGGAAATATTTTCATTTAACTTATATTGTTCTATAATTCCCAAATATTCTACAATGAATATCTAAGGATTTTCTTGTTGAAAAATGTATTGAAATTCTTCATATTTTCAGAGTCCTTGTCCTCTTTTAAGAAACAAGATCTCTGCTTCATTCATGGATGCACATATAGAGGAGCTATATATGGAGGTCATACCAATACACTATAAAAACATATAGGACCTAAGAGTACAACAAAAATATTTTTACATACCTACAAATGACTAAAGGAAAGTTATACATGGAACTCTTACCTCTAATACAACAAAGAAATGTGTAAGATCTAAAGCACATTCTAAAAAGCCTTCCATACCTACAGCTAACTAAATGAACTAAAGTAAGCCTAATGTTTATTGAGCATCTACATACTCAAAAGTAAATAATTTTCATATATAATCTTAATCAATTCTCCCAACAAACTATCAGTAAGGTATAATCCCACTTTTATAAATGAAGAAACTGAGGCTCAAGTAACATTATATACCTAGCCAGAAAAACATCAGTAGGTAATGCTCTAACCAACTTTCAAATCTAGCTGTCAAATTCAAAAATTCCTAGCTTTGTACAACCCCATGCATGCTGCCTTTCAATCAATTTACAGAGAAACAACTGATCAATTAAATGATGAATTAATTTAAAGCAAACAGTCTGACAGGAAAACAAGCTACAGTTTTTGAGGAGTAGCATGTGATCGGCTTATTTACAATACTTTATTTTGGCTTTTTGTCTCAATTATCCTGATAATTGAATTTATTTTCTACTTTCAATTTAAATTTGTTTCTTCCCAGTCTACAAGCCTTAGAATAGATAGGAAGCTGTGTTTACACAATGTCAACCATGCTGACAACTTAAACTTATCTGAAGGACTAGATGTTTCTCTTTTCATGCAGGTGCTAGACTTTATGCAGACGCCTGGGGAGAATAATGACTCTCTTGATTGTCTTCCGTGGGATTTCTTGGTTCAAACCACCAGTGCCAAGGTAAAAACAAGACAACTAAGAAGTTTCACCTAGTTAAGTATTTTATAAACAGAGAATTAACATATCATGGTTCAAGGAGTTGACCAATCTTAAACTCTATATTTTGTCTTTTGGAGACAACTGACAAAACTCTACTAATAAATTTCACTTTGCAAATTTCAGAATAGTTGTATTTTAAAGGCATCATAAAACCATATAATTACACACTGAACTTTAGGATTAATGATGCTGGATATATAAACTGTATTTTTCATCCATTTTTATGGATGAACAAACATCCATACATTTTATCACTAAACTTTATCAGGAGGAGAGAGGATTCTATTTGAACACTACTGTGGACAGACCCGAAAATCAAATTATCCTCTGGTACCTTACAACAGCAGATTTTCAAAATCATTTGTATGTCTTTTAGTTGTATTGCTAGGTTTGTTTGCTTGGTATTCTTTTTGAACATTCATTTTGAATATTAGTGAAAGTTCATTGGTTACCTTTGAACGATTTCTCCCAAAGAGGAAAAAAAAATGATTAGGTAGGATTCGGGCACAGATGACAAAAAAAGGTATTTGTCTCTGTTCCCATTCCACCATACTTTCCGAAAACAGTTCCATTCTTACCCCACACATATAATGCAAATACATACTCTTTTTTTTCTTTTTAAGATTTTATTTATTTGACAGAGATTGAGATCACAAGTAGGCAGAGAGGCAGGCAGAGAGAGAGGGGGAAGCAGGATGCCCCCGAGCAGAGAGCCCGATGTGGGGCTCAATCCCAGGACCCTCAGATCATGACCTGAGCTGAAGGCAGAGGCTTTAACCCACTGAGCCACACAGGCACTCCCCCAAGATGCTCTTAAAAACTACCCTTAGGCACAAAGCTTATATCAAAACACTATGAAAAAGATCTTAACAGCAGAAACTACTATGCATATTTTATTTTCCAGAATTAGGTTAAAACACTGCTTTTGTAATGTAACCATGCATCCTGACACAGGATGCAACTGTCTTAAAAAAATATCTCTTTATATTGAGATTTTAGGAAATGGCTTGAAGGGTTCTTTATTTTGTCTTTTTCATTATGAACCACAGTTGAAGTTGCTTTTCAAACAGCATTTTGATAGCTCTTTTAACATCATAGCATTGCAAGGGTAGAGTCTCATCAATGCTTACTCAGCCTTCAAAGACATGTTCACCTGATACATTCTAGGAAATCTGTGATTGTAACTGCACAAAGCAATATAATTAACAGAAATTAGTCTTAAGTGATTGGGAACTTTGGACGTCAAAATCCTCTAGAAATAAAAAACTTTTCACCTGTCCTTAAAATCAAAAGGTCAAGTATTCATTGACCAATAAAGACCACCCCTCATCAGCTAGAAAACATCCTTTGAAATCCAATTAACTCTTTCACGCAGTCTTCATTTTCTGTTTTACCAGAAAGTTAAATGTGCCATCCTATACTCCAATAAAAGTTAAGTTATTTTGATCTGATAATTGTAAGATGTACTGTATGTATCTTAATTTGTAAGTTTTTAATGCTAAAGCTCAAAGCTGTTCAGATATAACAGGAGTGCTGGAAATGAGGCACAAAATGCTGGAATTCAAATTAACCAATAAATATATTTTAATATATATCAGCAGGACTCTAGAGGATTCCATTAATGTTGAAAAATAGAAAGGATTTAGGTTAATTTGGTAAGAAGGCAGGTCAGAACGTTTACAACAGTGGTATAGAATTGTATAGAGATGCAAAATTTTTCAAGAGAGCAGAATTTTTTCAAAAACGCTGACTCTAGCTGTCACAGCCCTGCCTTGGCTAAATCCAGTAGAGAGATAGGAGGACTTTCTAATTTGCTTTCCCTCTATTTTAATAATAGCTGTGCATAAGTAATTTATGAAAGGCCAACCAGGCAGTGGGCAACAGAAAATTAAACTCATTTTATCTGAAAGCAGGTGGATTTCTATATATCATTAGCATGCATAGAATTCTCACAATGTTATTTCTCATACTGATGGAATGTAACCAAATAATATATGAGTTTTTTGCTTATGCACGAGTGAAATTTTTAGATAAAAGTGCCAGCCCCAATGGCAATTTTCTGCAAAACGAAAACTAATTCTGCGAAGCTTCTTATTACTGGAAAGACTCATTTGGCTTGCATTAGAGACTGACATAAGTGACTTTAGGATTTTACTAACAGATTAGATGAGATGTGCCACATACTGTAATATCATTAGAGAATGTAACAGCACTGGAACGCTCTGGGGCACTTATTAAGGGTACCGGCACAAGTAAATTGTTTTCCTTTATGACACAAGTTTTTGAATGTTTTCTCTGATTAGAATGTTTTATTTTTACGGAATTTTTGGCATTTAAAACAACTTTTATTTTACACTCCCCAAAATTGCACACAAATTATGTTTTGCATGATTCATCTCAGTGTTACTAAATGCATTATCTATGCCTCATTTCGTGAATATCACCTAGGCAGAGGGTAGATATGTATTAAGAAAACAGCTTACACAATACTAAAGTCAGAACTCTTCGAACCTAATATTATCCTAACTTACAGCAAAGACTAATCTTCATGGCTCTGAGGAATTTTTGCTATTAGTACCTTTTACTAACTCAATGTTTGTGTGGGTTCTACTCTCAGCTTCTAACAAAATCTTAAAATTAGATCATTAAAAATGGTGATTATAATATGAATACTCCTATTGTTCTGTTTAACTTCCATCCTAAAATTCATTCAAATATATGAAATATTATAGCTTTTTAAATTTTGATTAATCTTCCCTTATCAAAAGTTATGTATCAAGCAAAATATTTCTTGCTAAGGTAGGCAAAAATATAAGGTGAAAATGGAAATGCTTGTCACTTTGTAAAAGAACCCATGGGAAAAGCTAGGGGTACTTGGGGAATAATTTTATACTCAATATTGTTTCCTTTCTGAGTTATTTTTTCCAGGTAGAAGTTTTTACCTCTTCCTGGGTATAGAGAGGGCTTTTTTGTTTGTTTTTCCCTTTTTAAAAATCCTTTTACACTTCATCGGCAGAGAAGGAAATTAATGAGAAAATGTACAGAAAAAGTTACCTAAAGAACAGAGGCCACACGAATGCATTTGGGAATGAGCTACTGGGTCTCCCAATCTAGAGTGGTGCCGTTAAGAGATGGGAAGTCACACACGCAGTAGATTTGAATCTCAACTCTGCCATTGTCCTACCCACCTGATTTTAGGCAAATGGCTTTCCTTCTCTGAGGTTTTATTTCCTCACCTATATAATGGGATCGTGATAGCAATGACCTTGAAGGTTCTCTGTTGAGGGATATCACCTACAACTGGATCACCCTGTGGTTCATATTCTATCTCTACAGTGGAAGGGAAGGCACCTGGAAACAGAGAGTGGCCTGATGGGTTGAAAATTGTCAGACCAATTCTGGTAGGTGTCCCAGATTTCTACAAGAACTCAAGATTGTATCAGTTACAAAATAGAATGTGAAAATAATCAATGAGACAATCCTCCATGAAGTACCCAGAGCCAGGGACTGTTCAATCTAGGAATAAATGACGCCAGTCATTGCTATGCTCAAAAGTCACCTTTCTGAGAACTGGACTGGGCAGGGTTATTCAGAGTCATCTGTGTGTTTCTAATGCTATTTTTATTAGCACACTTAACCACACTGTGTGGGTATTATCTACTTAAATATCTTCCTCACACCTTGAACTCTTTGAGGGCAGGGACTTTGCCTTTTCAACTTTTTAACACCAGCTGCCAGCACACTGCCTGGTATACATAAAAGTCACTAAAATGAGTGCCTATGAGAATTTTGTGAACTTGTAAAAAAATCTGAAACCTGAAAAGAAAAATTTAGTATGAAATACAAAAAGCCTTAAAAGTAAATTAACAAGTAATTGAATTTCCATAAACAGGCACCATAGTGCATTCTTCATTGCCTACGAAATTATATATTTATAAAACTTCATTACTTTAAAAAAGGTGTTTATCATCACAAAGATTTTTGAAAATACACAATGATTACCAAGAAATTACAGTCAATCTTAAACAAGTTATCCAAAACTAAAAAATTTTAGATGTATAAGTATCACGATCCTTTTAAACTGTTTTTACAGGAAAAAATGCAGTTAATGTGGGATGTCTGTGCATTTTGATGTGCTATGATGTGGGGTAGGGCCTGTAAAAGTGGGAGGTCTTTAACAGTCTGATAACAGTGGAAGAGTAGGCCAGAATTTAAACAAGCTGGCTGAAGCACAGTGAGACTAATCAAGAAAAGCTTCTTAGCAGAGGTTTCTCTGATCTTCAGTATAAAGGTGGGAGAGAGAGATGGTTTGGGAGAAGGGGAGTTATGCCTCACCAGAACTAATCTTATAAGTAAGCAAAGTAAGAGACTGGGAGTATTTTCCAAGGTGGTGGACAAGATCCCTTGACTCACCTGCACCCCTACCCCACCCCCAGGAAACTTTTCCAATATGTCTTTTGAGACTTAAAATTCTACCAGTAAAGACTAACTTTATTATCTAAAACTTATGTGGGCTCATAAATGTAGATGTGCCTAAGAAACATAACACTTTAAACGATATAATTGATTTAGACCATGTTGAGTTTAAAAATCTTCTTTCTCAGGGTTAGATTTGAAAGAAAAAAGGGCATGAAGGCACTAAGTGACCAAGCAGGGGTATGACTGCAGAGGAACAGTAAACTTTTACCCAAGATAAACACAAACTGTACTGAACCATCTGCTAGAGAAGTGTGAGTTGTATTTAATACAAAACCACTGAGGGTTCCTGAGTTGTGAAGCAACCTAATCAAACAACAAGAACAATTAGCTGGATCTGAGAAAGGAACAGGGAACACAGAAAACAAACAACAGCAGCCATATTCTTACTGAGCCACTGCAAGACAGAAAACACAGATTCAACCTATCAAGTTATTAAAGATAGAACAATCGGGACGCCTGGTGGCTCAGTTGGTTAAGCGGCTGTCTTCGGCTCAGGTCATGATCCCAGCATCCTGGGATCGAGTCCCGCATCGGGCTCCTTGCTCAGTGGGGAGCCTGCTTCTCCCTCTGCCTCTGCCTCTGCCTGCCACTCTGTCTGCCTGTGCTCACTCTCTCTGACAAATAAATAAATAAAATTTAAAAAAATAAAGAAATAAATAAAGATAGAACAATCAATCTTAACATATCTATAGGTAGTTGTTTTACAGATTTAATTCTTAGAGTTTATCCGTATGTCCCAATGAATAGGTGGACTAAAATGGTCTCCAGAAGAAACCTATCAATGTCACATGGCCGCCTGAAATGAATGCATGTGTAATGTTTAAGGTTAGCAACAGCTGGGAAAACACCCTACTAAGGCAATACTTTTTTACAGTTATTTATTTAAGTAATCTCTACACCCAATGTGGGGCTCAAATTTGCAACCCCAAGATTGTGTTGCATACTTTTCTGACTGAGCCAGCCAGGTGCACCTAAAGCAATATATTTTTAAAGGAAACTTAATTTGGGGTTCCTGGGTTGCTCAGGCAGTTACGTGTCTCTCTTGATTTTGGCTCAAGTCATGATCTCGGGGTCATGAGATGGAGCCCTATGTCGGGCTCTCTCTCTCTCTCTCTTAAATAAATAAATAAATAAAATATTAAAAAAAAAAAAAGAAGAAGAAACTTAATTCGATTTAACAAGGAGAACCTACAATATAATCCCAGGAGAATGGCAGACAAAAAGCAATAGTAAGAGTTATTTGTGACTCTGTGGGTCTCTCAGAAAAGTCAAGGAAGCATGGAAATACTCAGACCTCACTGTTGGGGTTGAGTAGACTCAGGAGTTCATAGGAAGTCTCTGAGCTCATTAGTGTATTTCTTATTAATACCTACATTTTTTTTAATCTTATAATGTAAATATATGCAATAGTTATGAGAAGAGTTGTTTTTATCCTGTATCTTCCATGGGTAAAATTATTGGTATCCAAGGTATTATCAATGAGTTTCCCCATTCTCCCCACAACATTCTATTCCTAATCTCTTTTCTCTGTTCTCACCATAAAATGCTAAATCTCATCACTGTAATATTCAGACAATTTCAGCTCAATCAAACTGAGGGAAGCATAAAATCATTCTGCTACAGTTTATCTCTAATCTGAGGAAGAGTTCTAATTATTGATCTTCAAAGGACCTTTAGGAATATTATGAAAATGGGTTAACATTTATTTTAGGAAGACTCATCAAGATCTTATTTAAAATAAATAATTTCATCCTTTCAAAATCAGGGAATTAAAAAAAAAGGATATTTTTCTCAAAGTGTGAATGCCACAAGGGTTTCTCACATTGATTCATTGCTTATAGATAAAAACAACTTAAGCTGATTTTTGTTGTTTATAGAGTAAGTGTAAAATGTTCCACCAAAATAGGTAATGACATTTTTGTGTCCATAAATGTGCATGTAAGTCCAATTATGTATTTGTTGTCATTTAAACATCACCACCATTATTGAAACAGAAGTGCCAGTACTAATTCTTGCTGTCACATTTTCCAAAATGAAAATAAGGCTTTTAAGTAAAATGCTAAGGTTTTCAATGTGAATTATTCATTCTTTGCATGGCCTTAGCAGAACACCCTCAGCAAAATAGCTAAACAAAAGCCTACCAGGGTTCTGGTTTCTAATCTGGTTAAGAAATACATTATAGGATTTTTTTTTTTTTCTAAACTTCACAGTTAATGGAAAAGTTTTCCTTTCCTGAAACTCAGCAAAGAGTTCAAGAAAGCTTCTCTAACTGCCACAGCCTCCATCTAATTGAAGTACCATGAGCAGACCTTGAAAACAGTGGCATTAGTCACACAGCTAAACAAACTACCTTTGATGGCACCAGTCAACCAATCAGAACCATTCTCTATATGATCTTTGTGGGAACAGCAATCCATTAATAATAACTGAAGCAATGATCTTTCATGCCACCTTTCTTTCATATAGGACCACTCCACGGGTAATATCGTAGGGGAACTATTAGCTACTTCAGTGTCCTTCATAGAGGGCACTATGCCTGTTCCAACATTTATTTTCACTGTAACATTTTTTTTTCTCTCTCTCTCACACAGAAGTGCCTTTTAGAAATTAAAATAATTCTCACTGTGGCTCTAACAGGTAGATAGGAAGTGAAGAAAAGAAGAAATGGGTAAAAAAATAAATGAGTTGAGAAGAAAAACACCTTTTCTCCTACACCTCGCTCTGAATTTCAAAGTTATCAAAGAAAAGTAATGCACTCAATTATAACATCCAATAGTTGCTCATCTTCACCACCCCTTGTCATTAAGGAGAATAAATCTGTATGTTTCTAAATGGTTCAAACTAATTATGAATAACATTTTGCAGAATTTTCTTACCCCCCTTAATGTATATAAACTGGGAAAGCCAGAGGATGAGAGGATAATCAGGAGAAGCCCAGCTGTTCCTGCAACTACTCACCTACCATGAGCTCTCCAGTGGGGTCTGTGTATTATTATTGTTTTCTCAGGTCTGGTGCCTTGCACAGCATAAGTGCCAACAAAAGTTTTATGAATTCTCTGCCATAGGGGATAAATCAGGGATGAAATTAGCCACTGTATTGCTAGATATTTGATAGCCTGCACAGTAGCTGTCTTTGTCATTTTTTTATATTAGCATGAATATTACCACCACTTTAATACCATGTTTTACACTTACCAGCTCCTTTCTCTTACAGGAGCTTGTTAACATTTTCAAGAGTGTGGTTACATCCGTTTACACAAACTCTCAGCCATGGAGGATAATTTCCATTTGCTAAACTGTGCAGAATAACTCATATGGTATAATCTGTATCCCAGTCCTACTCCCAAATCTGCTTGCTAATTGCTTGATTAAAAAAACTTTTTCAAGTCTACAAAATATTTTAGCAGTTCCAAACTTTCTGCATTACTGGGCACATCTAACATGGTGAATAAATAACCAAAGGATCTTAGGGAAGTATTAGTTATTTGTATTTCTAATCATTAAATGTATCTATATCCGAAGTCTGAATTAACTGGTTGATTTGTGTAAAAGGATGAACTTTGATATAATAACGAGATCTCTCCCTTCCAAGAATATGTATTAGTGTGACTTTTCTCACTTGGTCAGAACTAAGCATTATTCAGAGAAGGAGGGATGACCTAAAAGAATGCAGAGTAGAGAGGCATTCAGTTCTTATTTTCTGATTGCTATAACAGGCTCTTAGAACTCATGGTTTAAAAAAAAAAAAAAAACATTTTTATTATGGAAATTCTCAAACGAATACAAAAGCAGAAGGACTAAAATAATGAACTCCTACATACACACTGCTTAGTTTCAACCATTATCTACTCAAGGCCAGTACTGATTTATCTACACCCTTACCCAACTCCACTCCACTCCCCCTTTTTTTTTTTTTAAGATTTTATTTATTTATTTGAGATAGAGTGGGCGGGGGAAGAGGAAGAAGCAGACTCCCTGCTGAGTAGGGAGCCCAACACAGGACTCATCCCAGGACCCCTGGACCATGACCTGAGCGGAAGGCAGATGCCCAAACAACTGAGCCACACAGGAGACCCTGCCCACTCCACTTCTATCCTGAAGTTTTGGGAGCAAATTCCAGACATAATATCATTTCACCCACAAATACTCCAATACATATCTCTAAAAGATGGAGGCTTTTTTGTGTTTCTCTCTTTCTATACCAGTCCATTTGTTGTACAAGATGTATTAGCTAGAAGAAACTCTTCAAGAAAATATAACCAAAACAGCATACTCACACTTAAAAATTAAACAATAATTCTTTAATATCATCCAATATCTAGTCACAATTCTCTGAAGGCCTTTCAAATAAAACACACAACTTTTTACTTGCAAAATCTAAGCTTAAAGCATTTCAAAACTCTAACTCAAAGGATTCAAAATGCCAAGCTTATCTGTTTAAAACAAAACAAAACAAAACTGGGAGGAGACAAGGTCTTATCCCAAAGGCTAAATAGAAGTTGCCTAGACTAGAGGAAGGTAAAGGAGAGAGAAGGATGGAAAAGAAAATAGTGCTAGATGTTTTAAAATGAATTGGAGACTAAATCCTGCACCCAGCTCTTTGAACCACACCCTTGAAACCTTTAGCGAATGTGCTCCATGTAAACCCTCCAGGATTAGAGGCCAACTTGAATTAAGCAGAAACTGAATTGCTGCCTCTCAGTGGAATGGGAGCAAGACTCAGTTATAAATTTTACCGGTAGAAAAACAAAGTGCTTCTTTACTTGTGACCTGAGTATGTGACCTGTAAATCTATTCTCAGTCCACCAGATGATGTTTTGTTCTACACTGAGAACTGGGAGCATGGGTTTGTTGGCCTCTACATAGCTAGCCAGCCTCTTGGAGGATACAAAAATAATATTCAATCACACAGCTCTCCCAGAAAAGTTGTGTTCTTACCTGAACCCCCTAAAAGAAGGTACTAAAACCCCTGAAAAGGGTTCCTTTGGGCCCTACAAAAAAAGCGTTTATATATTCTCATTCCTAGAATGATTTGGCTTCCTTGTTGCAAATTTCATATAATGCCAAAATAATAGATATAGACGATAATCTATGAATAATAGCTATCTTGATAACAATAATAATAGTTATCTCTAAGACACTACCAAGCACTTTATATAGGTTGTTGCTTCATTTAATTTTCATAAAAGCCCTTTGAAGTATTTGCTGTTATCCCCAATTTATAGATGAATGCACCAAAGTCACACTGCTAATGAGTGGAAGAGCCAAGGGATTAAGTCAGTCAGGTGTGTCACTCATTGGAGCCTACAGGTCTAAACACTATTCTACCCTGAATCCCTCTCTTGGTAATTAGAAAAAAATAATAAAACAAAAACAAAAACAAAAAAAAAAAAACAAAAAAAGAAACTTCTCAAGGATATGGTCTTCAGAAATGACATTTCCTTGAACTCTTAAGTATTCATATTTTTATCTCGAATTCTCAGTTTAAACCTCAAACTATAGAATGAGAATAAAAGATACTTAAAAAATAAATTCTTCAAAATCCTAACCCATATTGATGCTTTACTATTGTTTTTTTAAAACTACAATAAGCTTTGTATTTATTATCAAACTGCTTTTTTCAAGCTACAAGTATAGAATTGACCTGGTATTCATGACCAGGGTTTCTGTAATTCCAAAGTCAGAGTTATAAAAGAAAATTATGAGACAATGGTTGATAATATTGAAAAAAATTCATATTTACAGGAGATTTTTCAAGTGACTTACTATGATGTCTATTCATAAGAAGAAAGCATTTGAAAAGACAAGTATATAAAGAAGTTATCCTACAGTGAACAGAACAAAGCCCATTAATGACAATGATGTGAACATTCAAGGAATTATTAAAAGAGCCTTTCACTTTGAGGGAAAATTAATTTACCCAGAATTTAGTGCAATTGTTGAAAAAAGAAAATCAGGGAAGCAAGGCAGCAGACCTCGTGGCCAAACTTTTGCCTGGAGCAATAGCAGTTATGAAGGAGACAGTGTTCTATTTTTCTCTTTTACATTATGTCAAAAAGTACTACAGGCATATACATTAGTGGCTCATAACATTCTCATTTCTTTAATAGCACAGGTTTTCCCCCATCAGAACTTAATTAATAGGTCTATAGATATTTATCTCTGTTTTACCTATACATATTTTAAAACTCCTATTTCCTGAAAATTAAGATAAAACAGCTTTATTTCACAAAATTCCAATTTTTAAATACTTAAATACATAGAGCATTGCAAAAAAGATGTAGGGGTTTATCAAAGACACTTGCCTTGAGGCAGAAAGACGGCTTCTCTGTCTGCCTTCACAATGAGTACCATTTTTGTTCCAGAAAGTACACTTCATAGTTCTAATTCTATGTAGGCACTTCTCTCTCCAAACTAACCAACAGACCAACAAGGAATAATACTGGAAATCAGGGAGGATAAAAAGAGTTGTCAGACATGTCCCTAAACTTCACATTGCATACGGTATCCCCGCTAAAGAAGAAATTCCTATTTTCTCTATTTGTCAATCTATAGTGAAATTGCAACCTCAGATCCCACTGTTCCAAGGAAGAAAGGACACAGCCAAAAAATTAGTGAAGAGAAACAAAATTGGCCAATTCTTGTTTTTTGAAGAGTGCTCAGACCTTATCAATTTAAATGGCAATTTAAAATATTCTCAGGGATCATCCCTATCTAAGAGGCAACTCTAGTAAATGAGTTGAGCTGTATGTCTAATGTTTTTTTAGACCGCATATTCAGAAAAATATGGTACTATGGGCCACAGGTCACCAAGAGTCAGGGAAAAAAGTTTCACACTGGTTATGTACGAAGTTTGAATTTCCCCTTACAGCACAAATTAATTTCAGATAAAAACAGATTAGTGGGACACCTGGGTGGCTCAGTTGGTTAAGCAGCTGCCTTCGGCTCAGGTCATGATCCCAGCGTCCTGGGATCGAGTCCCACATCGGGCTCCTTGCTTGGCGGGGAGCCTGCTTCTCCCTCTGCCTCTGCCTGCCATTCTGTCTGCCTGTGCTTGCTCTCTCTCCCTCTCTCTCCGACAAATAAATAAATTTAAAAAAAAAAAAAAACCAGATTAGTAATCTGGGGCGCCTGAGTGGCTCAGTGGGTTAAAGCCTCTGCCTTCCGCTCAGGTCATGATCTCAGGGTTCTGGGATCGAGCCCCACATCGGCCTCTCTGCTCAGCAGGGAACCTGCTTCCTCCTCTCTCTCTGCCTGCTTCTCTGCCTACTTGTGATCTCTGTCTGTCAAATGAATAAATAAAATCTTTAAAAAAAAAAAAAACAGATTAGTAATCTGATCCAAGAACTAGTCTAAGCAAAGACCGCAGATGATAAATTCAAGACTCAGCAATGACCATATAGGTTCCCAAGAAAGCCCACCTGAAAGGGAATCCATCAGGGTGGCCACACAGCGCATTACGTTCCTCTATCTGTAGCATATTAAATGCTGACTTTTTCATAAATGTCACTATGTCATGGACGGAAAATAGATCGTAACTATAGGACAGATTTAGCATCATTGTTTTCAGAATTTACTTCCAGTCCTGGCGCACCTGGGTGGCTCAGCTGGTGAAGCGACTGCCTTTGGCTCGTGTCATGATCCCAGGGTCCTGGGATCCAGCCCCACATCAGGCTTCCTGCTGAGCCGGGAGCCTGCTTCTCCCTCCCTTCTGCCACTCCCCCTACCTCTGCTCTCCTACTCTCTGTCAAATAAATAAAATCTTTAAAAAAAGGAATTACTTCCAATCCTTTATGCCATAAAAGGCCCATGTACTCCTATCAAATATGTGTGCTCCCCGCTGCTTCCCAATAAAAATTTGTCCTCTAGAAATTGATTATCTTTAGTTTTTCTAAGCCTTTCAGGCAACTCTTACCCCTCAAGAATTAGCTCAATCATAATTAGATACTTGAAATCTGCCCGGTAACTTCAATTCCTGAAAATGCCCCTCATTCACTTTAAGTGGGCTGTGTAACTTAATTAACATTACCACACAATCATAATCATTGATTTTCCTACATTTTCTCTTACAAGATGGTTGTTCAAGAACATAAACAATAACTTGTTCATCTTCTGACTCTTAAAGCTCCAATTCCCATGCTGACATACGTTAAATATACAGTTAGAGTTTTGCTTTTTTTGGTGGAAGAGAGGAGGAATGAACTTTAACTGGGAGTACCTAGGTGACCTCAATTAAGCAGATCAGAAACTATAAAAGTAAACATTAGAACAGAGAAAGCAAGTAAGGAACTTGTTCCCCCAGGCAAGCAGTACTAAACTAAACTGTGACTAAGGCATTTTGACTTTCAAGCTTTCTTGCTTAGGATCTCCAGGACCCCTGGAACTCCCAGGATGTCCTGTGAGCTCTTCACTTGGACCTGTCCTCCCAGGCTAGTTCCCACATCTCATGTCCTTTTCTATTTCCTTTCCCCTAAGCCACCATTCTAGTATCTGTCTTAGCTTATTGCTCTCTTCTAGCAAATCTAGAACTTCAGTGTATGGAAATACATTATAATTTCCTAGGTGTGTTCTGTAGACCCAAATCCCCTCAGAAGCCTTATTAAAAGGGATCTTCCCATTAAATCTGTAAGGTGTTTATAGAAAAAAAATTCCCCTCATAGACTCAAATTTTGCATTAATATTTTGAAGGCTCAGAGAAATCTTACACTAAAGATACTTTGATTCCATTTAATCCCATATCTTCCAAAATTCTTTGACCATGAAACCTGTTTTTATACCCCCTCTTAATGTCCCATGGGACTCCTGTTCCATACGGAACACACCCCAGGAAGCACCAGATAAGGATTAGCAGTTCCAAGTGACCTCTTCGCATCACAACAGGTGTTTCCTAAAGACAATGTTTTAGCCCAAAGGCCTAATTCTTCGGTATGAATTTGGAGTGCTTACTTGTGATGGAGCTTTTGAGTACATAATCTCTGTGGAGCACATCAGGTTATCACATGATATTTACTACGTACCAAGGAATGTAAAATATGTTGTCACCTGTCTTCTTCCAATTAATCTGAAAAACAATTCTATGAGATAGTTGTATGTTTACCCACTTTAAAAATGAAAATCTGGGGTGCCTAGGTGGCTCAGTTGGTTAAGTGGCTGACTCTTGATTTCTGCTCGGGTCATGATCTCAGGGTTGTGAGATAGAGTCCCACATCAGGCTCCATGCTCAGTGGGGAGTCTGCTTGAGGATTCCCTTTCACCCTCTCTCCTGCCCCTCCCCCCACTCACACATGCTTGAGCTGTCTCTTTATCTCTCTCTAATAATAATAAATAGATCTTTAAAAAATAAAAATAAAAATGAGGAAACTGAATTTAGAGGTTAAGTAGCTTGTCCAAGATCACACAATGAATAAACAGCAAAGATGAGTCAAATCCAGTTATTATGGTATTAAATCTCATGTTCTATCAATGTCTTCATGCTACCTGAATTTGTAGATCAGTATTTCTCAAAGCTTTGTCCTAAAATACTTGTCAAAAAATTCATATTTGTAGGTTCTGTCCCAGATACACTAAACCTGAGTTTGGGGGCTGGTCATGGAAGTGGTGCTAAAAACTTAACAAGCTCCTCAGTTATTATACACACTCAAGTTTAAGAACCACAGTTCTATGGGCGCCTGGGTGGCTCAGTGGGTTAAAGCCTCTGCCTTCAGTTCAGGTCTTGGTCTCAGGGTCCTGGGATCGAGCCCCGCATTGGGCTCTCTGCACAGCAGGGGGTCTGCTTCCTCCTCTCTCTATGCCTGAGTCTCTGCCTACTTGTGATCTCTCTGTCAAATAGATAAATAAAATCTTTAAAAAAAAAAAAAAGAACCATAGTTCTAGGTATATATTACTTTTACCATGTTGCATTACTATCATCCAGCTAATTAGTCAACTAACATATTCTATTAATGGTTTTAACTCACATCATCCTATTCTCAAGGCCAGCACAATCACATCTTCATCCTACATTGTCTTTGAATGTCACCAGATAACGTCCCCTGATTTAGGTACCTCAACCCTGAGTATGAAATAAGTAACCAATCAAATTCTCACATTGAACGCATTGTTTTTGTTGATGTTACAGGCAAAACCCACCACTTTTACTGCTTATCTTGGTTGGCAAAAACTTGAGAGCAAAAGATGTCCAACAAAAGGCAGTACTTGAGATAAACAAAGAAACTCAAGGCTTTTGACTTTCTTCAGCAAACAGTGATTTAAAACAAAAACAAAAACAAAAACCACAATAGATTTTGTGTCTCTCTTGCAACTGATGCCTCTTACAAATCAGTATTTTCCTCTTTTTTTTTAAGATTTTATTTATTTATTCAACAAAGAGAGACAAGCAAGAGAGGGAACACAGCAGGGGAGTGTTAAGAGTGAGAAGCAGGCTTCCCGCCAAGCAGGGGGCCGGATGCAGGGCTCGCTCGATGCAGGGCTCGATGCAGGGCTCGATCCTGGGCTCGATCCTGGGCTCGATCCTGGGCTCGATCCTGGGCTCGATCCTGGGCTCGATCCTGGGCTCGATCCTGGGCTCGATCCCAGGACCCTGGGATCATGACCTGAGCTGAAGGCAGATGCTTAACAACTGAGCCACCGAGGCACCCTTGTATTTTCCTCTTTACTACTTCCCTAGACAAACCAGCTGACCTTCCTGTGAAATGATCTGCCATTAAGTGCAAAAAAGCCAAGTAACAGTCATCCTTTTCTTCCCCAGATCATGTGAAACATTTTCAACTATTCAGTGAGGTGCTCTGGCCAAAAAATAAGAAAAAAAAAAAAATATATAATAACTAGAGTACAAGTTTGTGTGGAGGGGGACAGGGGTAAGACCGAGAGGAAAAAAAGTTGAATAGGGCCTTTTCCTCCTTGTTTTTTTGTTTCTCTGAAACCATCTCTACCTCTCGTCTACCCGATTAACTGTTGTTATTACTATTATAGGCATTGCTTAATATAACTGATGTTTCAGTGCTCTGTACATGCATCAAGGGGAAACCTGGTTAAAATAAATAAGTAACAGAATGAAGACTGGATATTAGAATAAGCATCTGGTTGGCATGCAGACACAGACTACTGGCGTCTAGTCTGATATTCATTCTCACCTTCTTCCTTAGTAATAATACAACACCAGCACATTACTGCCCAGAATAAAGAACATAGTCCTGGCTTTCCTTGCTGCTAGGTGTAGTCATTTGATTAAGCAGCAGCTTTAGAAATACAACTAGAAGAGCTGTATGGCAGCTTCTGGGAATCTCCTTTGCTTTCTGTCTTCTATAACCTCACTCCCTCCCTCCTTTCCTTCTTTGGCTAGAATGCAAACAGGACAACTGGAGCTAGAATTGCTGTTTCTGGACATAACATAAACTCAGAATGGCAAAGCAGCAAGAACAAAAGAGCTGAGGTCGTTGGTGACCATGGAGTTACCACATCAGCCCTGGACTCATTACCTCTACATTAATTCCACTTGAAAGAAAAATAAACTTTTAATCCTGTGTAAGTCTCTATAACCCTGGACTTGCCATCATATGCAGTCAAAACTTGTGCTAACTGACACAGCCTCTATTTGCCCAGGGACTGCATACAGCATGACTCTAGACCTAAATTTGTTTTGATGTGAGTAAATAAAAGAGATTCTGTAATGATACCTTTGTTTAAAAACAACAAAAAAATGTCCTAGTTATCTTAAGAGAATATTCAATGCGTAGTTACAAAGCTATGTGATTCCATTATTCTTCAATGAAATTACCTTCAATGCCATAAGATGGTATAGGAGATTGCAGAAAAGGCTGTGCCCATTTATATGTGATGGAGACAACTTTTTCTTGCACAAAAATGCAACGTCTAAATTGACTCAATTTTAAGTAACTAGATCACTGGTATTCCCACAGTTCCTACATCTGACCTTTTGTCTTCCATTCTAAGTATTATTTTCCTAATTGTGAAACTTGATTAACACCGAACGTTTAGAAAACACAAAATGCTTTTCTTTTCCTTTGTTTCTCCTTGCCCTTTGTTTCTTTCTGCACACAGCAAGATGAGGGAAATGCCAAAATCTAGAGGAAAGTTCTAAGGAACCCAAAGGAAAGGAAGGGGTGAGACCTCCACAATCCCTTCTGCACCTCAATTGTCATAAACTGGGTAGCAGTTTGAAGAGGAGCAGTTTACATGTCTGCTTTTTCAGAGCAAGTCTCACATTGGCACCTTCCTCTGTTGTTGTTTTTCCTAAACTTTCCCAGCTCTTTCTTCTTATGTAAATATATAAGTCCTGCACCCCATTTCATGCTTTATTATTCCCAAATAGCAAATGCATTAGGCCCTTTGATTCATCTGTGGAGAATGCATTTTGAAGCAAAGCTTAATACCCTGAAATGGTTAGTTCATGGGGTTTTAATTTTAGGAATATCAGAAAAGCATTAATTCATAGTCTTCCGTTGGCACAAAACTCAACGAATCTCCTCATGGAAAATCCCCCCCTCCTGTCGTCCTTTGCTCAGAAGTGTGCAGGAGACTTAATGCAAATCAAAGGCCTCATAAAACTTGTATGCAACCCACTGGCTTCCTGGAGAATCTGTCTGGACCACAGTCTGGAAGAAATCTGCCTCCAAAGGGAAAGCACGTCCTTGAAGTCTTATGGTGGTCAACCAAAAGAAAACTCATACCATCTCTGGTCTTTCAAAAGGTTTATATTAAAGACCTAGTTTTAGTCCCATGGCCAAAAGAAAGGCTTAAAGACACCAGTCTTATTTTAATTATCTGCACTCATCAAAGTACCCTGATTATTTGGTCTTTTTGTGAAAATAGTATTGTCATATTGTCATAGGAATTTTCATTCAAAATAGATGATGATTCATAAAAGCTGCATATGCTAATGGTAATTTTGTGACTATTATTAACAGGTCTTTTTGTTGTTGTTGTTCTCTAGCTGCAACACATAATTTGTTTGTTTAGGCTGTGCTTACTTTTTTTTTTAACTGAGTAGGAGCGGTATATAACATAATTTTGAGGTACACAACATTACAAATCTGCATTTGTTTTCATTACAAAGTGATCACCTCCAAAAGTCTAGCTATTATCCATCACCATATATCTGACTTCCGTTGCCCATTTTTTTTCCCACCTTCCACCCCCTTTCCTTCTGGTAACCACCAAAATGTTCTTTGTGTCTATGAGTTTGCTTTTGGGGTTTTCTACTTTTAGATACCACATATGAGTGAAATCATACTGTTTTTGTCTTTCTCCTTCTGATTTATTTCACTTAATACCTCTAAGGTTGGTCCATTCATGTTGCAAATGGCAAAGTTTCATTCCTTTTTTTTTTTAATTTTTACTTATTTATTTGACAGAGAGAGCGCACAAGCAGGAGGAGTAGCCCGTAGAGGCAGAGGGAGAAGCAGGCTCCCTGCTGAACAAGGAGCCAGATGTGGGGCTTGATCCCAGGACCCTGGGATCCTGACCTGAGCTGAAGGCAGATGCTTAACCAACTGAGCCACCCAGGTGCCCCTCAATCCTTTTATAATGGTTGAGTAGTATTCCACTGGGGATTAAAGCACATTGTCTACGTAAGCATAACTTTTGAGCAAATAATCCTACCATAAAAGAAGTTTTATAGTTAAAAAAAAAAGTTGTAAAACAATCCCTGCAAAATAAATAAATAAATAAATAAAATAACTGGGGCACCTGGGTGGCTCAGTCAGTTAAGTGTCTGCCTTTCAATTCAGGTCATGATCCCAGAGTCCTGGGAGAAAGCCTGGTGTCAGGCTCCCTGCTCTGACCTTGAGCTCCATTTCTAGTAACCAGACTTCTGTCTTGACCAGGCATCTACCTTATACCCTTGAACTCAGTTCTGACTTATTCTCTGCACTGTGTTCATACCTCGACACCTACTTGGTTCTCCCCAGTCACCTGTGATTCTGGAGGCTTGTCCCTGAATTCCAGTCTGAAGATGGAGGTCTAAGGTCTAGCTACCTACTTTCACTTTTGCCTCAGACTTCTTCCTGAATCTTGATATAGTTCCTAGTCTAGGGTTCTCTTTGATCTTTGAGAATACCTCTCTCTTACCATATCACCTAATGTTGCTATCTAACCAGACACCACCTACTGATATCTCTATGCTCTCGAGATACCATCTTGTGCCCAGCTAGATTTCCTTCAAGTGCCTGCACACTCTAAAAGACATGTAAATTTCCCAGGTCCTTCACAACTTGCCTGGCCAGACTCTAAGCTACCTACCAATCTCCAGTCCTAACACTGATTTCCTAAGATTATGTTTTTTCCCATGTCTGTCAACTTGTTAATTTGGGGGTTTTAGTTCTATGAGAAAAAAATAAAAAGATAATTATCTTACCTAACTTCAGGATTCAAGCATCTGGTACAGAGACAAAAAACAAACAAACAAACAAACAAACAAAGCAGATACTCAGCATTTATTTTAAAATCCCAGAGTTGCAGGAGCACCTCAGTGGCTCATCTGGTTAAACATCAGACTCTTGGTTTCAGCTCAGGTCATGATCTCAGGGGGGGGGTGTGAGATGGAGCCCTGCATCAGAATCTGCTTGAGATTCTGATTCTCTCTCTCCCTTTCCCACTGCCTCCTCATGACTTGCACACTCTGTCTCTCTAATAAATAAATGAAATCTTTAAAAGATAAATAATGATAATAATAATAAAATCCCAGAGTCCCAGAATCAAGGAGAGATTATATATATGAACTTGTAGCTCCCTACTCACTGTAGACATCCTTGACAAATGATCCTCAAACCTTTCCAGACAACCTGTTCCATTGTTAGATATTTCTTCCCTATATTGAACTAAATCTGTAGCATAAAACTCTCTGTCCACCAACAAATAAATAAGGGACACGTCAAATGCCATGATCATTCATCATTCAATGAACATAGAAGGAGGCACTGCACTACAGTTGCAAAAGAGGAATCCAGGTGACAGAGAAGAGAGCTGGAGACCAGAGGAATTCTGTCAACTAAAAGGGAAAGCTCAGATTCAAGAATGGGTAAGCTACTTGGGGTGAGATGGGAGACTGGGAGGAGAGAGTAGTTGAATCAGATGAAGCAGGGAGCAATCTGCCTCTTTCATTGCCCTAGGTCCCAGTAATGACAGATATTTCTCTATTAGAGGCCAGGCAATTCCTTAAAAAATTATGTAGAGCTACTGGGTTCCTTTAATGCTAATTTCCACTGCAAATTAGGTGGTTTTTTGTTTGTTTGGTTGGTTTTTTTTTTCATTTCACAGATGGAAGTAGTAGTTTCTAAAATGTAGATAAAGATTGACAATCTTGGGGGCGCCTGGGTGGCTCAGTGGGTTAGGCCACTGCCTTCGGCTCAGGTCATGATCTCAGGGTCCTGGGATCGAGCCCCGCATTGGGCTCTCTGCTCAGCGAGGAGCCTGCTTCCTCCTCTCTCTCTGCCTGCCTCTCTGCCTGCTTGTGATCTCTGTCTGTCAAATAAATAAACAAAATCTTTAAAAAAAAAAAAAAAAAAGATTGACAATCTTGGAGTACCTGGGTGACTCAGTTAAAAGTGGCCACCTTCAGCTCAGGTCATGATCCCCATGTCTTGGGATTGAGCCCTGTGTGGGGCTCCCTGCTTGGTGGGGAGCCTGCTTCTCCCTCTCCATCTGCAGCTCTTCTTGTGCTCTCTATCAAATAAATAAGTAATTTTTAAAAAGATTTGGGAATCTTTGGAGTAAAAATTATTCAAACTTCAATTTCTTCAGCTTCCAAGAAAAAGAATCAGAAGTCAAAATAATTATAATTAGATCTAGACTTAAGTCTCAGATTCTGATCTTGAAAAAGCCATTTCACCTCTCTGAGCCTTAATTTCTCCATGTGTAAAAAATTAGAGTTTAAATATGTCTTCCCACTCACAGAGTTGTTGTGAAGATACAAAAATAAAGCCACCATTCATCAAACTCTGACTCTGGACTAGACTGCAAGCTCTGCAGTTGAGGTTCATTACCTCACAAATCTCACAACAATCTTATAAGAACCATTATCCCCATTTTCCAGATATAAAACCTAAGCCCTCCAAAGGAATTCGGAGGAATTTCAGGAATTTTCACCAGAACTTTATTTTTATTTTTATTTTTTTTTAAAGATTTTATTTATTTATTTGACAGACAGATCACAAGTAGGAAGAGCAGCAGGCAGAGAGAGGAGGAAGCAGGCTCCCTGCTGAGCAGAGAGCCCGATGCGGGGCTCGATCCCAGGACCCTGGGATCATGACCTGAGCTGAAGGCAGAGGCTTAACCCACTGAGCCACCCAGGCGCCCCTTTCACCGGAACTTTAAAGATTTTTTTTTTTTTTAAGTCATTTGAGAGAGAGAGAGTGAGCATGAACAAGAGTATAAGCAGTGAGGAGGGTCAGAGGAGAGAAGCAGTCTCCCTGCTTAGTGAGGAGCCCGATCTAGGGCTCAATCCTAGGACCCCAGGGTCATGACCAGACCCTTAACCAACTGAGCCACCCAGGCACCCACCACTGGAACTTTAATCCACACATTATCTGATTCAAAACCTCTGTCCGCTAACTAAGTGCTAAACTGTGGGAAAGAGTCAGGAACTGGAGAAGATGCAAGGGTATGTTAGTAAGAACTTTTGTCTTCCCTACAATATGCTTTGTTTATATGGTTGGGTCTCTTATTACGATTACTTTCACTGCAAATTTTTTAAAAAGTGAGACTATTGTAAAAAAATTTTTCAAACAATACAGAAATATGAGTAAAACCTTCATACACACTCCCCAACCTGCCAATTTCAGTCTCACTTCATCTCACATATTAACAATTTCCAGAAATTTTCCCTGTACTACACATATACGTAATGATGACATAGATAGGATTACACCATATATTATTCTGAGATTCACCTTTTTTCATTAATCAATGGATCTCTTGATTTATAGCTATATCTCATTCTTATTAACGGCTATCTAACATTCTACATGTGGCTATACCACATTTATCATCCTAATGTGGATAAACTCTTAGTGTGTCTCGAATTTTCTCTCATTATGAAAAATACTATCATGAACACCTCTATACATACATCTTTGAGCAAATTTGAAAAATATTTCTATTGGATTATTTTAGAAGTAGATTGTTGGGTAGAAATATTTTTAATTTTTAATTTTTTTTAAATTTTGATGGGTATTATATCAATTCACATTCTACCACTGTATGAGTGTGCTCTTTATATGCTCATCAACACTGAATATGAGTAGACTTTTAAATTTCTGCTAGTTTAATGGATAAAAACATAACTTGTTCTCTTTCATATTTCCCTAAATGCTAATGAGATTCCACATCTGTGTTTGTCACTTAGTTGATCTCATCTTCCAAGAATTCATTGCCTCTCCATATCCTTTGTTCAATTTTCCATTGGATTTTGTTGGATTAGTAAGAGAACTTGACATAGTAGATATTACTCTTTTGAATACTGTATGTATCATGGATATCTTCTTCTAGTCTGTTGCTTGTCTTTCAGTAACTTTTTAATGGCCCTTTCTTTATAGAAAAGATTTTAATTTTTATGTAGTTAAAGTTGTCACATCTTTTTCATTTATGACTTGACAGTTTTGCATTTTGCTTAGAAACTTCTTCCCTTAATGTTAAAAAAAATTCTCTTATATTTTCTTCTGGATTTTTATGGTGTTATTTTGTTGGCATTGTTATGTGTTTATCTGTTTGCTACTTCAAGTTATTGCTTCCTGTGGACTTTTTTTGTGAATAGTAAGGATATAATTGCATTTTTTTTTTTCAAATGGGCAACCAATTATCTCAACACATAGATTGAAAAGTTCATCTATTCCACTGATTTGAAATATGCTTTTATTATAACTACATCCCTGTGCATATACTCATCTTATATTTATGTTCTGTCCCACTGAGTCCTTGGTCTATCCTTGAATCAAAACCCTTCTGCATATTAGCAGAACTTGGCTAGCATATCTTCAGTTGCCACTGGTAAGGCAGGTCTCTAAACATCGTTGTCTTCCTAAATCTTCTTCACTATTTTAAGTAATGATGCCACAGTATCCATTTATACCTTACATGCCCATTTATTCTTGTGAATTCACTAAATTCATGGAGAAAATAATGCTACTTTTGACGAAAACATTATTAATACATATCATACCAAGAAAAAGAAAAGAAAGTCTCAGTTTGAAGCTACTTAAAGTAGCAAATTCAACCACTACATCTTCGTATCAAGGCTATTATGCCCCTGATTGAGTGCTCCGAAAACCCCAAAATCCTGAGAACCCCAATCTTTTCTTCTTTTCCCAATAATATGGTCAAGAGATAAATGTCTTTCAGATCTTGTCCCCTTGAAAAAGCAAGAAATTGATCAAAAATCCTAATTTTCACAACTGATAACACATTGACCATGTAATTTAGAGCATCCATTTTAACACACATTTTAAAATAATAATATATTATAGATATATTTAAATAATTAGAGCCAGAGTAGTATAGAGATTTAAATTATGAGATTTAGAATCAGTTCCCTGGATTCAAACTGCTAGGGTTTTTTCTTTAAGATTTTTTATTTATTTTTGAGAGAGCAAGAGCAAGAGAGTGAGAGAGCATAGATGGAGAGAGAGAAGCAGACTCCTTGCTGAGCAGACAGCCAACAAAGTGGAGCTCAATCCCAGAGTTCTGGGATCGTGACCTGAGCCAAAGGCAGATGCTTAACCAACTGAAATTGAGGCACCCCTCAAATTGTCGATGGTGGTAATTTACTTCTCTGGACATTTAATTTCCTCATCTATAAAATAAAGATTAAAATGCCTACCTTGCTGGTAGTTTGTAAGGATTAGAAAAATGTATGTAAAAGCATTTAAAAATTGCAACACTTAGTAGGTTTCTAATAAATTGTGACTGTTATCACTGTTATTCTGTTGTCTTGCACGCACACGGCAGTTTCTCTTTTCAAAGTGCTTTTGTGATCTTTTCTCTTCATGTTCTTTTTATGGATGAAATATGGGCACAGGAACATTGAGAGGGAGGGCTGCTGGCAACCGTTGACTGTTGTGAAAGGGAGCAAGGAGAGCCAGAGAAAGCACCATACACTTTAGAATCTCAAGGACTAAGATTCTTCCCACACCCCCAATCAAGACCTGAGAGGCAGAGCTTCTTTGAGAGCATTTGAGCATTAGAAATTTATGAGGTTTTCATAAGATGATCCATTTAATATAGATCACATTTAATCCTATTTAGGATCTGGTTTAGATGAGCTTTTCTATATAACCATTGTAAATGGAAAATACTGTCAAAATTCTAACTTCCATACATTCGCACGAAATTGGTGGGAAAATAAAGTTGAGTTTACATTTTTACATCATTTATTTGATCCTCATTTTAGGTCAATAAATTACATATTTAAAAGCTTCAGTGTGTCTAACTTGCTTACCTGTTAAATTAGCCAATCAATTGTGCTATAACCTTTACTGGAGGTGTTATTTAGAAGTAAGCTTAACCAGGTAGGTGATGGTTTCAGGTCAAGCAATGAAAAACCGCATTTCTTCAACATTGTAAAAAATTCACCTTCTATCCATTTACTAAGAATGACTTGCCTAGCTATTTTCTTCTCACCTCTAGACCATTGAGCAATATACTTTGGTATATGTGCAATGTAACACAGAACAGCAAGGGCAATAAAGAAACCTCAATTTGCTCACAAAAGGGGTCATTCTGGGACCAAGTCAGAGACTATGTATTTGTGATGGGTGTGTGTGTGTGCAAAAAAATATATTACAGACATTAATTATTTATTTCAAAATAAAGTGTCAGTTTCTGGGACTCAGTGCCCAATATGGATCCTTTCAAAGCATGAGATTACATGAAAACTGACATCTGATGCAAAAGGCAGAATGAATAACATATTTTGGAAGTTTACAATATAGTATCTGAAATGTATACTAATGAATAGCAATATAAAGATACAATTTTAAGCCAATTCTTAAATGGACAAAGCAATAACCACATTTAAATGAAAAACAAGTTAACATTTTAAAAAATTAATAAAAGGGTCACTTGGTACATATATGACCATATATTTTTACATTTTGCATTTGCAAATAATGAAGCCTCAGATGGATTGTAATAATTGTTACTGGTTTTTAATATTGGGCAAAGCACAAATACAAAATGTACTTGAAGCTCAGCTTTAAGTAGATTATGAACATTTAAGATAGAATGTTATCATAATATTCAGAGCACCAAATTGCAGACTTCTGTCACCCACTTTCAAGCATGCTTCTGAAGATCATAGTTAATTCTGCTGATTTATGGTAATGCTGCAGCATTATCATCCACAGCATCAGAAACCACTAACAAGCTTAGTATAAGCTTGGGTTGAAATGGTTTGCGGTTTAAATTTCTGTAACGATTATAAAGTAGAAGGAATAAAATCCCACTTCAGCAAAAAAAAAAAAAAAAAAAAAAAAAAGTACCGCATTTCCACTCACTATCACAACCATCCCCCACTGCTCAGTAGCCTTCCCCAACTGCATCAAGAAAAGTAACTTTTAATAACTGGCATTTCAAATTTTCCACGTAGTCTCTTCTGAATGGTAATATTCCTAATTCAAATATACAATGTTTACAGGTTTTCCTTGCTGAGGAACATTACTCCAAAAGTGGTTATCCTACCCTACCTTCTAAAATGGCTGTTAATGAATAAAAAACAAATAAATTGTTCTTTTTAAAACAAATTCCATTCTGAAGGCCCCTTTTCTGAACGTTGATTTACATTACATTTCATCTTCTAGAAAATAGTTAGAAATCAGAACATTTAATGGCCATTATCTCTTCTGGCCAAATGATTGTATCCTGTTAATTTATGGCCCTGAAGCAGATGAGACCATTTGTTGTCTTCTTACCGGCCGCTGAAGTCAAAGGAAGCCCTGGCTTGAATCAGCACAGTAAAATAGGGGCCTATCTATCCAGACTGTTACCCCAAAACTGAGTGCATCTTTGTTACTGAACACAATTAACTGATGCTGATAGCAGTAAGAGATTAATAACATCCTCAAGATGAAAAATACAGTAACAACTACACCATCCCTGCCGCAAGACAATGGAGCATCTCCCATGGTCACAAACCAATTTCTAAGCAAGCTAAAGGAAGAAGCCCATGGCACACATTTGTGGCTCTATCCTCCTGCTTGGATAAGACAAAAACAGATTCAACCAGAACCGGCTTCCTGTTTTCTATAAGAAAGTAAATTCAAACCACTATTCAGATCTTTATCAAGTATCTTTCTATGAAAAAGCCAGTCCTTGCCTTTTGTGTCTTGAGAAACAGCCACTGTTGAAAAATAGGATGGGGGAGAAGGGATGAATCATATGTTCCATAAAGGTAGGTGCCAATGGTCTGGGGTTGGGCAGGTTTGGGCACAGGTCTACCATGAAACCTTCCTGAAAGAATAAGAGATGGTCCAGCAGCATGTACCTCCCAAAACTCTAATATCAAAATCAACCAAACAATAGTCTGGCCCTTAGAACACAAGGGAAACAAACACATGGGTAAAGAAAACAGAAAAATAATATGTGTTAATTTACACTGCTCATCTCTGCTCCAAAAACCAAATACGAAGGAATAATCTCATGATACCTGTTTTCCTTTGAGGGAGAAATCCGAGTATTCCTGAAGGCAAAAATGTTGTTCAGGAAGAAACCCTGAGATTGTTCAAATTTTTCCTTCCTCTAAGAGGGTGAAAGTTTTTTATTTGGGTGGAGGAGGTGTGTCTTCAGAGTCTATGCCTAAAGCACTGAACTCTGGCTCTGCAGAGTGGCAGCTGATGGGAGTAAAAGTACAGGGGTTAAGTACAGTGAGGTTGGAGGGGAACTATGGAAGTAAGAAAGGAGATGGAAGGGTCTGTAAAGATTTGTACCATGATGGCAAGCGGACCCAGGGAATGGAGGCTTTGGGATTCCTCACCAAGGCAGAGCAGCGGCAAGGTCAGTAGCAGATTTCCAGCGTAAAGTGGGTGACAGGTCAAAACAAACAAACAAAAACCAAACCAAGGAAGGAAAGTAACTCCTAATTTCACACCTTTCAGAGCCCAGAACGAAACGGGGAACCCACAGGTCTCCCTAAGATTTCGGATGGCTCATCTGAAGTTCAAAACCTGACTCCTCGCTATGGCTTTCTTTTCAAGATGTCATTCTCCCGCCTCCATCCTCACTACCAAACAAACATAGAAATCTACTACTGTTCTCCCCATGCACTCCATTTTCTTCCAATCTGAGAGCCATTTGTGTGTATAATTGAAAATTAGCAGTGCAGCTGTTTGAAGAGAGTAATTTATCACAGCGCATTGTTCGCGCCTGACACTTTAGACCTGGCTCTAACAAGCCAGTGGTTGCTGGGGGTTGAGCTACAGAAAGTGATTCGGCTGTAATGCTGCGTTTCCCCTGCTTTGTTGCTAATTGTAGCCTCTTTTTCTCCATTGAATTGGGAGTTGAGTAAAAGAGCTTGTTTGCTCTGTGCGGTGAGGCTGCCAGGGCCGCTTGGGCTATTATCACAAGATACTCTTGATCTTTTGAAAAGCAGGAAATAGAATTTTTCTCCAACAGGGAAAGTAATTTGCGATGCGTCCATTAGTTCTTCATTAAAGCAAGATTAAATTGCACGGCAAATCACATCTGTGTTTGGATGATTAAAGGGTGGCATTTTAGAGGCCAAAACTAATTACTAGTCAAAATGAATGGGAGTGAAAAAACAGTCATGTTTTTACATTAGATAGTGTGGCTTGTAATTAGATTCAAGCTAATTCCACTATTTCTTCTCTTTTAATGAGATGAGCCTGTCCTCATCTTTTTCTAGGCCATGCTAACAGCCCCAAATGTATAATTTTGATAATACTAAGAGTTTACTTTATTGAAATTTCTTTGCTACCTGCCACAAGTGACTGTTCTCTCCAGTGGTACTTCATTATATAGAAACACAAGGTACTCAGCAATACAGTTTACAACACAGTCATCCCTACAGGAAAAAAGAGTAATTTTAAATAAATAAGTACAAATGTATACATGTAAAAATGTGTACGTTTAATGTTAGTGAAATTAGCCATCTCCACAAATGTGTGCAAAACAAATCCTTCTCAGTTGGATAACTAAAACAAGTTTCTTAAGCAATGAAGAGTAGGGAGTAAGGTTTGCATGCAGTAAAGTACTGAAGAGCTCCATATTCAATGTGCATTTGGGTGGGGAGTTTTTTCTGCCTTGCCATATAATTTTTCTCCCATCTTCTATGTTTTTACCTTTTCCATGATTGAGCCATGTTAAAATGGACTCCCTTTGAGTTCAGTTTCTGTTTTTATTAAATATAAACACTATAAATGAAAAGCACTGCATCAAGTAAAGGAAACATAGTCTAAGACTCTTTAAGCAACTATGGTATTTCTCAAACATCGGTAAAATTTGCTCTCAGAAATCTGTTGTTGCTTTTGAAGATAAGGAAAGGGTAATTTTATTTTTGAAATAACAAAGAATCATGTTTAGATGAGTCAAACAGCAATTGAAGGAAAACAGCAAGTAAACTGGCGTCCCCTCTGACCTAAGTGCTCTTGGGTATTGCCTCATCCGGACCACCTTGAGAGGACCAGAAACCATTCAACTTTCTGGACTCAGTTTTTTAATACACCAGCTTTAAGGCCCCTATCAAGTAGAAGGCTACTGAACAGGACAACCAAAAGTTTTCCCTTCCTGGCAATTAATTCAGACTTTGACATCAGAATTTCCAAATCTCTCACAATTAAGGCATTATTTTAATAAAATTCTTTATAGCAAAGTCCCCAGAAGAGAAAAAGGAAATAAATGAATGAATGAATGAAGGGAAAACAATCTTTGCAAATCTCTTCCTCAGTACTTTTCCAGTGACATTATGAAATATGACCTATTCTTTTTATGGTGACATAGACAAACCACACATAGCACTTTAAAACATGTGAACATGTAGCTTATATTTGCTGCCACTATAGAGACAAGGACAGAACTCCTAAAATCTAGTAATTATACCAGCACATGGATTTTTATATTAACCATTTTTTATCCATTTACTCCTTATTCATTCATCCCATTTTTCAGCTGAACTTTATTAACTGCATTCTTTAACTGTTCATACTATAGGTTTCATATAACCAACATTTTATACATGATGCTTCCTAAGACAATAATTCTTATACCAGCTCCTATTTTGCCCTAATCTTTTATATCTTGTCACAAAAATGTCAGTGGCACAGACAAGCATCCGAAAGGTTTTTCAGGTACAAAATAGGAGAGACACAATGGAAAAGACTCTTCTGGTATAAATCAGGAGATAAATTGGAAATGTACAATGCAACAAATAGAGGCAGTCACAATGGGGTGATTTATATACTGGTTGTTCGTGTGTGTGGTGCTTTAACTGCAATGCAAGTGAATAGGTAAGAATGATTTCATTTGACCCCAATTCAAGAAAATGGATAAAACCAAAGCTCATGATCCATGGTTCCACATGAACAAGTGGGTACTCACCAGTGCTCTTGTTGACCACCTCAGGAGAAGGTTCAGCGTTTGAATGCTCCCTCAACCAAATGTCACTAGAAAGAAGTCTGTACTCAGCAAACTTACTGAGGGCCTTTGGAGAGCTCTTTTCCTGTTGCTTTGCAAACACATTTCTTATCAAGGAATCTGAACTAAGGATATTTGCTGGTGATTTAAAAAAAAAAAAAAAAAGGCAGCTACAACACAGAACACATAATCTCCTTCTTAGGCTGACACACTTGAAAGCTATCAGTTGTCATATTTACAGAGGTCCTACTGTGTGCCAGGAACTGTTCTAGGTACTGGGATATAGCAATGCATAAAAAATTTTCTGCTCTCATGGAGTTTATACCACAAAGAAACAAATGATAATAACTTAATTGTCTTAAGAATGAATAGGCCTTTAAAACACAGTATACGAAAGGAACATAATGGTGTTTATTAAGCAAGACATATCCAGTTCATTGTGACTTCCTTCTGAAATCCAATTCAGGCACAAAAATAATCACAAAGTTATGACTTTGTTTCATCACTGCTGCTCACCTCAACTCACTTGGGCTAGAGGGACAATGACTGAATGAACCATGAAGAGGGAAAAAGAGCAACTGTCCTCTCTATGGGTAGCAAGTGGCTGAAGGGAGGAACCACTGGTGGTCCAAAACACCTCACTCCTGGCTGCCAGTAACTCCTTCCTTGCAAATTAAAGGCTAGCTGGGAACGATAGAACTTTATTAAGGTTCAACCTGGAAATAGGCAGTAAATCAGAATTTAACTATATATATTTTTTAAAAGACCCAGCCAAATTACACTGAGCCCAAACAATTTGGCAGAGTGCCAGAATGCCTATTTGTTCTACTCTATAGAGCTACAGTGCTCCTTGCCAGTCCTCCTCTGCAACCAACCTTGGAAGATACAGAATGGCTGCTAAGAAACCGATCTTAAAGCATCTTGTCCTGTGCTTTTCAACACTACCTGCTTCCTAAAGGAGAAATATTTTATTAACACCTAAGTACCATTTGAGATCCTAAAGCCCATTTGGATGTGATTATTTTTCAATCATTGGCTTAATCAGAACCATCATCACTGCTCCGTGTATTCTCAGAAAATAAGAGGACATAAGCCTTAAATTATGGCATAACTAACCCATCTTAGAAATACTTTTTTAATGTAGTTATTATAATGCCTGGCTGTGGGGGGCATAATTCAACAAATGCTTTGACAAAAACTATGTATGTCTCTCAGCTTGAACTCTGGGTTGTTTGGCTAGACACAAAACCAACAGAATACAATAAAGATTTTCAAAATAAATACTTAAATTATTTATTTTCTTTAAAAAAAAGTCCCTTCCATCTATTAATCTCCAAAGTAGAAGTAAAAAAATGAATGACAAAGATAATACCTAACCAAGAAAGCCCATTTTCCTGCACAAACTCTAAGAGAGACTTAGTCACAGAAGAAAGTATTGGCAAATCTGAGAAGAAAGATCTTAGTGAGGCTTTCCAAGGCCTACCTGCTGGGAGGCTGGGAGGATCAGGAGATGTAAAGAAGTTTAAATATGTGAAATTACTTTTTTAAAATTAATGGAAGCCAAAATGCTTCTGTAATTAATTTTATGTCCAGCCTCCCTAGCATCAGTTACAGTATCTTACACATGTATAATAAGACATCACTTTACCAGAAAAAAAAATTTACACACACAACATGGGTAGAAGAGATCTATATAGAGTGTATGTATGTGTGTGTGAGTGTAGACCTATATATAAGATTAAGGATATATTTTATATTTTTATATTTATCAAGGTGTGTATACTGGTTTTTATAACAGTGGGTAGGAGGGCAAATATGGAAGACTTTCTAGTTTTGTTTTGTTTTTTATACTTTTGGCTTTGAATTAATAGCTTACAGTATCTATGCTTTATTTTTTTCCTTTAAGAGCAGAATGGGAGGAGTTTGTCTCCAACTAAAGAGTGCCAGTGCTCCCAGGCTTTGGTGAACAGTCTGTAGCCAGGTCATTTTCCGATGCTCTGGGGAAGGTACTCAGAAAGCTAATTCCTCAACCCCACCTCCTCCCACTGTAAGAATCTGGGAGAAGAGGCTGGAAACAGACCCAGCCAGAGTGTGTGACAGGAACCCAACTGCTTATACTGAGAAGAACTGCCAAGGGCACTGCAGAGCTACAGAGATGCTTTCCAATAGGATGCCAGAAGAAGTAACCTGACCCACCAAAACCTGTCCTGACCTTTTCTTGAAAAACAGCCTGGACGGAGTTAGCAATATTCCTCCCCTCAAAATAACTTTTAAAATGCTTGCATAACAGTCTCTTTGGTTAGGTTTATGTAGTGATCCGAAGGGGCACGTGCACCCGAATGTTTATAGCAGCAATGTCTACAATAGCCAAACTATGGAAAGAACCTAGATGTCCATCAACAGACGAATGGATAAAGAAGATGTGGTATATATACACAATGGAATACTATGCAGCCATCAAAAGAAATGAAATCTTGCCATTTGCGACGATGTGGATGGAACTAGAGGGTATCATGCTTAGCGAAATAAGTCAATCAGAGAAAGACAACTATCATATGATCTCCCTGATATGAGGGAGAGGAGATGCAACATGGGGGGTTAAGGGGTAGGAGAAGAGTAAATGAAACAAGATGGGATTGGGAGGGAGACAAACCATAAGTGACTCTTAATCTCACAAAACAAACTGAGGGTTGATGGGGGGAGGGAGGTTGGGAGGGGGGGTGGGATTATGGACATTGGGGAGGGTATGTGCTATGGTGAGTGCTGTGAAGTGTGTAAACCTGGTGATTCACAGACCTGTACCCCTGGGGATAAAAATATATTATATGTTTATAAAAAATAAAATTAAAAAAAAAAATGCTTGCATAACAGAAAAGGCAAATGTAGGGTACATGGGTGGCTCAGTGGGTTAAGCCTCTGCCTTCAGCTCAGGTCATGATCTCAGAGTCCTAGGATCAAGCCTGCTTCCCCCTCTCTCTCTGCCTGCCTACTTGTGATCTCTCTCTGTCAAATAAATAAATAAAATCTTAAAAAAAAATAAAGGCAAGTGTGCAGAGAATAAAAGCCATTTAAGGGAAAAATCACGTAAGTCTGGCTTAACTATTGGCAAAACTTGTTACAGAAAGAGAATTCCAATTTTATTTCTTATGTATTTCAAACCCTCAAAAAAGGGCCAGAAGGACATTACACAGACTATAGGCTCCACCCCCACTGACACATACAGTGATAAAGAAATGGTGGATCAGCATTGTTGCACAGGCATGCAACAAGTGGGCTCTTCACTCCCTTGACCTTCTGATTTTCACAATTCTATGTTTAGCAGATGAGGAAATTGAGTCAAGAGAAGTTTACCTCTTCAAGTCATAGAGTTCAGCTATGTTTGAAACCCAATTCTATCAAATACAAAATTCCATATACATTCTCGTTGACCGCAATCTCTTCAAAAAGAAGCTACTGCTTTATGTAATTAAAGTGATAACGGTGATGATGATACAATTAAATGTACTTTTGGTAACTGTTTACAGCTAAACAAAATAGCTTACACAATAGTTGAAGTATTCATCCTCTTTGCAGCAGTAATTATAAATACTCTGATGCAAGACTATACATGGAAAGTGAAAAAAATGTTCAGTAATTTACCAAGTGTGAAGCAGATGATAGAGCAAATTATTTTTTAAAGTAATAAAACTATCGTATTTCTGCCATTATAGAAATAAGCACTCTTTACATTTTGATTTATTTCATGCTATACTTTTAAAAATGTTTTATTTATTCAAAATCAGGTCGATACCGGACTAACAGATTTTTGTCCTTGGTTTAAAAGTTAAATAGTTAAAAATAATGAGAATTACCTACATGTCCTTCAACAATGATAGTACCAACAGGAATCTAAGTAGCTATAAAGTAATAAAATAGGAGCACCTGGGTGGCTCAGTTGTCTGCCTTTGGCTCAGGTCATGATCTCAGGGTCCTGGGATGGAGCCCAGCATGGTCTCTCTGCTCAGCAGGGAGCCTACCTTCTCCTCTCCTTCTGCCTGTTTGTGCTCTCTCTCTTTCTGTCTCTCCATCAAAAAATAAATAAATAAAATCTTTTTAAAAAATAACAAAATAGATCCATATGAACTAAGTTGGAAAGCTGTCTAGAATGTATTATGAAACCAAAAAAGCAAAATGCAGAAAATGGAATGTATAATTCCATTAAAACCAAAAAGATATTACAGATATATGGCTACATGTATGTATGTATAACATATATAACATATATGTTTATTTTATAATATCCATTTACATTATTTATTTTATATACTCATATTATTTAAATCATTAGAGTAAGTATGTGTTTTATGGATTTAATATATGTGACACCTCACCTCATACCCCCAAATATATGTGTTGAAGTTCTTATCTCCACTGTGTCTGCATTCAAAGTAAGGAAGTAATTAAGATTAAATTAGGTCATGAGTGGGGCCCTGACCCAATGAAATTAGTGTCCTTATAATGAGAGACACAAAAGAGCTTGCTTTCTCTCTCCTTCCCTCCTATTTTCCCATCCCTCAGGAGCAGTATATGCTGACTTATGTTAAGGATGGACCAAAGTTCAGGATCCTGGAGGATAGAGAATTAGCCAAAGTTTGGTTAATGAATGTTTTGATCTAAATGATCAGTGGGAACAAGTAGTTTAGATGAGCATTTATGAGGCAAAGAACAGGAATTCTGACCGTCTATGTCTGGCTTTATCATACTTAATCTTTTTTTAAGATTTATGTATTTGAGAGAGAGAGAGAGAATGCATGTGTACACACAAATGGGGGTTGGGACAGAGAGAGAGAGAGGAGATAATCTCAACCAGACTCCCCACTGACCACAGAGTCTGTCTATCCAATCCCTCAACGCTGAGAACATGAACTGAGCTGAAATCAAGACTCAGATACTTAACCAACTGAGTCACCCAGGTGACCTTGTGTTTATTATATTTAAACAAGGGAGGCATCTGTGAGTCATAGTCAGTCATTTTCCAGGATAGTAGAGAGATTTAACTTACTGTTTTCTAGGATGAGAAGACTCAGGTAAAATTCAACATTGTCAAATTCTGTGAGTGAAGTTAAAAACGACTACCATTCCACTTCTGGAGAAGTTACTGGGTACCCTTAGTATTATGCTGGGCGTATTCCATAAATATTTTCATAATTTTCTCAACACTTGTTTAATTTCCTAACAAACTGCTGAAGTAACAGCTACCATCCCCGTTTTCACAAATAGGGACCAGGCTCCTGGAGGGGAACATTCTCAAGGTCACAAGACTACTAAGTAGATGCAGCAGGTTCTCAAACCCAGGGCTTTATGACTCACTCAGTCCCCCATACCCCACTGCCTTAATGAAGACCCACAAAAAGGGTTTAGAACTGGAAAGCTGGCAGGTTCCTTGGTGATCTTTAAGGGGAGCATGGATTTAAACAACCCAATTCTCTTGGAGTTTATACTGAGTGGAAGTGACTTAGAGAAATGAAACATGGTGTGGTAGAAAGAATACAGGTTTTCACATCAAACTGCCTGGTTCTAGGTCCTAGCTGCTGCTGCTTCATCTCCTCAATAAGACACTTAGATGAGTCCCTCACTGTATTTGAGTCTCAGTTTCTCTACCTTTGTAAAACAGAGGTGAAAACAGTATCTCCCTGGGGCGCCTGAGTGGCTCAGTGGGTTAGGCCTCTGCCTTTGGCTCAGGTCATGATCTCAGGGTTCTGGGATGGAGCCCCGCACTGGGCTCTCTGCTCAGCGGGGAGCCTGCTTCCCCCTCTCTCTCTGCCTGCCTCTCTGCCTACTTGTGATAGATCTCTCTCTCTCTCTGTCAAATAAATAAATTAAATTAAATTGAATTAAATTAAATTAAAAAACAGTATCTCCCTTACAGGATCATTTCAGGATTTCTCTGAGTTCATCATGACATTAAATGTTTTGTAAATTATAAAAAATCAATACAAAGTTAGTTAATTAATCTTCATTGTCCTTCCTTATCAGCCAAGCAAATCTAAGAGGGTGCTATTAAGAAGTTAGGACTCATCCAATTTGGCTAGAACGTTCTATAGAGTAGCTGACATGTGAAGCTGAAGTTATTATTTACTTCCACAGACAAATATGTAGAACTTTTTTAACAGGAGAATGATCTAGGACTAATAATTTAAAACCAACAGGGTCATCTGGGATTATAGTGCTTCATATGCAGAAGATGTGTTAATCAGATGAAAAGAAACAGGGAAACTTAAAAAGCACTTGACCAATAACACTGTGTATAAAAGCTAGGAGTGCTTTATTGAGATAGTGAAAAGATACACTTGCAGTCATAATATAGCAATGCACTCAATCTTCATTATACAGTGCTGCCTACAAACACTGTTAGAATTTATTCTGTTTCCATTATAATAAAACCCCACTTTTGAGGATTTATAATTCAGTCAAAATAATTTGTTATAGGAGTGTTTCAAAAGACCTTTTTTATAACCCTTTCAATAAAACCCCAACATCAGAAATTCTAAACAATAAAGACCCTGCTGCTTCTAAAGCAGTTGTATAAGTGTTAAAATTTTTGGTACATGGGCTTGATTTCTATTACATGAAGTTCTTCTAGATCACATCTTACTTTAGTTAATAGGTACTAATAGGAATTGGAGAGCTTCAGAACAGGTTGCTTTGGTATACTTTTTATTAAGAGAATGAACAGAAAAGGCATTTGAATATAAAGAAAAAAAGTTAACATGTGATTGCTAGAAAGTCACTTAGTCCAGCTCTGATCATTCAGATTCACAAAATACAAAGATTTTATTTTGTCTAAATTATAATAAAAGCAATGTGCCTGGGGAAGTTTATTAAATTTTTCAAGGTACTAGGGACAATGGGCAATACTGTTAACAGAAAAATTGCTTAATTCTAGATTTCCAAACTTTGTTCCTAGGAATACCATGTGTTAATAACTGGCCTAAACAATAAAATAAATTCAGTGAGTTATATAAGTTTGGAATATTCTACAAAAAAATAAGCCCTCCTTAGGAAGTCACAAAGGATCTTTAGCATATTAAAAATTTTGAAAAATATATTTAAACCTGTTTAATATTTTAACTTAGCATTGCCCACTTTTATTTCTACCCTACTGCTCCCTTTTCACAATCAACCACTGTTAATCACAGAACAAACATTAGGAATCAGTGATTTAATCCACAGAGTTTCTCTTCACAGGGTAAGAGACCATCCCATCAGAATCGCTTGTTAAAAATACAGATTCCAGGGTCCCAAACCTGACCACCTGACTCAGACTCTGTAGAGTTGAGGCCCACATTCTGTATAGTCCTGCCTCCTAGCCCCACCCCTGGAATTAGTATGTATCCTAAAGCTTGACAGCCACAGAGATGGTGTCCAATTGGATAACCCAAGGATATAAAATTGGCAGGTATTGTTCTCCTGGGGTAGAATAGACATATTTTTTAAGAGATTTTTTTTTAAGAGATTTTATTTAGAATCAGTCTCCTTATGGAGGACATGATTGGACTGGCAACAAAGTCAAATTAGTGTAACTAAAAAGACACCTGTGTAAAGTGACTTTACAATAACATAGAAAGCCTCTTATTGAAAATTTCCTATTATCAGTTATGGTATTCGAAATTCCAGTATTAGAAAGGCTATTGTTCTTAGATGTATAAATTGACAACAATTTTTTTTTCAAAAGCAATTTTACATTAGATATCAAGACCAAAAAATGTGAATGCCCTTGACCTCAGTGATTCCACTTCTGCGAAGAAAACTTAAATTAAGAAACATACATTTTGGGGGCGCCTGGGTGGCTCAGTGGGTTAAAGCCTCTGCCTTCGGCTCAGGTCATGATCCCAGGGTCCTGGGATCAGGCCCCACATCGGGCTCTCTGCTCCGTGGAGAGCCTGCTTCCTCATCTCTCTCTCTGCCTATTTGTGATCTCTGTCTGTCAAATAAAGAAATAAAATCTTAAAAAAAAAAAAAAAGAAACATACATTTTGCAAAAAAATCTTCACTATAAAACTTATAATAGGGAAATACTGGTAACAACCAAACTCTGACAGTGTTCAAGTAGTGTCCAAAAAATAGGATAAGAAAAAGGAAGAGAAGTAGTAAAGTACCCTTTACTTTTAACTTGTAAACTGTCAGAATTTTTTTATAAACCATATGGATAATTTTGGCAATTTTTTTAAACTAAGGTTAAAAATATCCTTCAGGGGGCACCTGGGTGGCTCAGTCAGTTTGGCTCAGGTCATGATCCCAGGATCCTGGGGTTGAGTCCTGCATAGGGATCCTTGCTCAGTGGTAAGCCCTCTCCCTCTGCCTGCCATTCCCCCTGCTAGTGATCTCTCTCTCTTACAAATAAATAAATAAAATCTTTTAATAAATTTCCCTTATAAATGTGGATTTTTTTTTCTTTTGGAGAGAGAGAGAGAGCACAAGCAGAAAGGGGCAGAAGGAGAGAGAATCTTTCCCTTTTCTTAAGATTTATTTATTTATTTTAGGGAGAGATAGAAAGCACAAGTAAGAGAGGCAGAGGGAGACAGAATCCCAAGGAGACTCCATGACGAGCACAGAAGAGGGCTCCATTTCACAACACTGAGATCACGACCTGAGCTAAAACCAAGAATAGGACACTTAACTGACTACACCATCCATGTACCCCAAGGAGAGGGAATCTTTAGCAGACTCCCCTTCCAAGTGAGCCACCCAGGCACCCCTGTAAATTCCTTTATAGCCAAAGTATGAATTTTATTTTTTAAAAATTCAGGAAGCACTGAGCAGGGAAGTAGTCTTGTCCAGTATATTAAACAATAATTTCCCCCATAAAAGAGCTAACATTTTTTTGGAATTTCTTCCAGAGAAATGCAAATGGAAAACTGAACCCAGTTACTAAAACTGAGGGGCTTGAAGGAGGAGGCAACAGATCTAGGACTTGAACCTGTGAGGAGGGAGCACTGGGCAGCAGATGCTGGAATCTCTGAGAAGCTATGACAAGGCTGGTTCTAGAAAAACTGCAAACTAGAACCAACTATTCCTTCAGAAACCAACTGCTGCTGGAACCAACTGACAGGAACAGGAAGTGAAAGCTGAACAGGAAGCAAACCAGAAAGGATCCATTCCTCCTCTAACCTTCCTGTCCCCGCTCCAGTATCCCCATCAACAGAGCATAACAGGAAAGCAGCTGACAAAACAGAAATGCCATTGCAGGCTCCCAGGCCTAGCATAACAAAGAAAAGGGTGGTTTTGAAGCTGAATGGCAACAACTTAATAATCAGTACATACAACATACTGTATAAAACAAGCAACTTGCTAATGATTCAAAGACTAAACTGTGTCCACCTCTTTGAAGATTCCAGGAATCAGTGATTGTCTCCCTTTCCCTCGACCCCTATATTCTTTTCTTGGTTGTGTGTGTGTGTGTGTGTGTTTTAAACACATAATGAAATAATTAGATACTTGTTTTTAAATAATATTTAATGTCTTGTCTTAGAAACTTTTTAAAAAGTGAAAAAAGGTGAAATTAATTTTAATAATATATATCATTTAACCCAATGTGTCAAAAATACTAAAATTTTTTACATACTGTATAAAATTATTGAGATACACTGCCTTCGATACAGTGTATATTTTACAATTATACCATATCTCAATTCAGTCTAGCGATATTTCAAGTGCTCAATATCCACATGTAGCTACTGACTTCATACCGGACAACATAGTTATAGAGGATGAACTTATGCCAATGAAGAGATAACTGAGAAAACATCAGACGAAATAGTATGGTATATATGTAACATGATTGTAGATAATTATAAACAAACGAAAAAATGAAGACAAAAGAGAATGCTTTCTCTTTTGCTAATGCTCATGTTTACAGCAGCATTATCAATAACAGCCAAACTATTGAAAAAGCCCAAATGTCCATCAACTGATGAATGGATAAAGAAGATGTGGTATGTATAGATACAATGGAATAATGTACAGCTATTAGATACTGTGACAAAGTAGAAGTAATGCAGCTAAGAAATGAGAGAAAAAGAGAGTGAGAAAGACAAAAGCTGACTTCTGGGCAGCAAGGTCTCTTAAACTCAGCACTGTTGACAATTTGGGTCAGAAAATTCTTTGTTCTGAGGGCTGTCCCATGCTTTGTAGGATGTTTAACAGCATTCCTAGTCTCTACCCACTAGACGCTAGTAGTATCCCTCAAGTTGTGACTACCAAAAATATAGCCATTGTCAAACATCCACCAGGGGCAAAATCACTTCAGTTGTGAACCAATGCTATGTAGGTAACAGTTAAAGGGTACTATTAAAAACTAATAAATCAATAGAACTACCCTGTGATCCAGCAATTACAGACATAGGCATTTACCCAAAGGACACAAAAATACTGATTTGAAGAGGAACATGAATCCTGATGTTTACAGCAGCATTATCAATAATAGCCAAACTATGGAAAGAGCCCAAATGTCCATCAACTGGTGAATGGATAAAGAAGATGTGATATATATAGATACAATGGAATATTACTCAGTAATCAAAAAGAAAGAAATCTAGCCCTTTGCAACAACATGGATGGAGCTAGAGTGTATTATGCTAAGTGAAATAAATCAATCAAAGACAAATGTCATATGATTCACTCATATGGAATTTAATAAACAAAACAAATGAATAAACAAAAAGCAGAATCAGTCCTATAAATACAGAGAACAAACTGATGGTTGCCAGAGGAAAGTGGGGTAGCAAGTATGGGGTAAAATGGGCAAAGGGGAGAGGGAGATACAGGCTTCCAATTAGGGAATGAATAAGTCATGTGAATAAAAGGTACAGTATAGAGAATATAGTCAATGATATTACAATAGCACTGAATGTTGACACGTCATAAATAAACTTGTGGTGAGCATAGCATAACATATAGAAATGGTAAATCACTACATTGTACACCTGAAACTAATGCAACATTGTTTGTCAACTATACTCAAATTAAAAAATAAAAATAAAAACCAAATCAGGTAGCACAAGATTATGAGAAAATAGGGAAGTATGCTAGAAAAGACATAAGTACAACCACTAGAATAAAAATATATATCTTCCTAAATACTGAAAATAAAAATAAAAAAGGCACAGAATACACATCTCATAGAGAGCAAATATATAACACAAATAATTATAAATGTTATGTCAGAATTGAGACCAAATACCAGTCATACCAATAAATGTAAATGGACTAAACTCACCTATTGAAAAAAAAAAAAAGACTTTCTATTTGGCTCATAAGCAATACCCAGTTATATGCTGTATACAAAAGACATACCTAAGAAAAAATGATTCAGAATGACTAAAAATAAAAGGATGGATGAAGGTTCCATGAAAATGGAAACAATAAAAAAGCTGTGATAGCTTTCCTGATATCAGAACTCAAACCAAAGGACATTAAACATGACAAAGAAGATACCATTTACACTCTATAAGCCAAAATTCACAAGAAGGTATGTTATGAATTTCTATGCACCAAATAATATAGCAATCCTCTTCATAAAAAAAGAAAAAAGCTACAGAGATAAAAGGAGACAGAGACAGAAATACAGTAATAGGGGACTAATGCACTATTGTAAGGCAGATCAAGTACTCTCCTGTAAGCAGGGATACAGTAGACCTGACTATGTTGAAAAAATAGTCAATAAGTGTGATCTTTTATCTACACACCAAATTTTGCACCCTGTTAGAGACAATACAACTTCCCAAATACTCATGGAACATTATGAAAATTAATCATATCATAAAGAAAATATAAACAAATTTCACAAAGTAGAAATATTACAAGCAGCATTCTCTGATCAAAACCCAATAAAATTAAAAATTACTAAAAAATTATAAAGCAGAAAGAACCACCCATGTGGACTTTTAAAAAGAAACTTTGATTAAGTAAACCCTCATTGAAAGAGGAAATACCATCAGAAATTACCAAATATTTTTAAAATAATGGAAATGTAAATGCTACACTGCAACATCTATGGCATACATTTACAAGAATGATCAAAGGAAAATTTATAGCACTAAGCATTTCTATCAATAAACATAAAAGAAAGAAAAGAAGTGAATTACATTCCCAACTCATAAAATAAGGGGGAAATAAACAACAAAGTAAGCCAAAAGAAATCAAAAGCAAGAAAATAAGGAAGGTAAAAACAAAAATCAAGATGTAGAGAAAAGCACTAGAGCTAATTAATATATCAAAACCCTGTCTTTTGGAGAAAAACTAACATAAGACAAATTGATGGTTATCTTGGTCAAGAAAAACAAAGGAGGGGTACCTGGGTGGTGCAGTCGGTTAAGTATTCGAGTCTTGGTTTGGGCTCAGGTTGTGATCTCAGGGTTCTGAGATCCAGCTTCATGTTGGGATCTCACTCCTCCTCCTCTGTCCCTCCCAATTGTGTTCTCTCTCTCTCTCTCTCAAATCTCTCAAATATATATATTTTTTTGAAAAGGAAAGTACCAATATACAAAATAAGAAATTATAAGGAGGAAATAAGCATTGTAACAGAGCAACTTTTTTTTTTTTTTACTCCTAGGATGTTAATTTGCAAACCTATATGGAAATTAATTTGAAAGCTTAGAAAAAATGGTTGATTTCTAGGGAAATACAGATAACCAAAACTGACCCCTTTCAAGATAGAAAGCTTAAAAATAACATAACTTCTTCTACAGAAGAAGTAAAGAAAGTTTCTGAAGAATTATCCCAGCAAATGCACAGGGCCAAGGTAATTTCACAGAGAACTTCTACCTAAACTTCAAAGACCAAAAATTAATGTTCTATATATTGTTCCTCCCTAATTCTATTAAGTAGAATGTTAGTAAATACATCTAAAAGCAGTATAAAAAAATGAAAACTTCAGAGCAGTGCCATTTATGAATATCAATATGAAAATTCTAAGTGAAATGATAGCTACAGAATCCAAAATCACAGGAAGAAATGACATGCTATGATCAAGTAGAATATATTCCAGAAACTCAAGATGTATTCCACTCATTAGGATAAAAGACGGTATTAATAGATCTGAGAGAAAAATGTACTTAGTTAACTATATAAGTGCTGAAGAAAATCTCTGACAAAATTCAACACTTATTCCTGATAAGAAAAGATTCCAGAAGGTAAAAGTGATGTATATTTTCTTACCTACCTAAAAAACTTATCTTAGCCCTAAAGCATCTTACTTAATGGGAAGACACTTGAGGCACTTCCATTAAGATCAGGGACAGGTAAGAATGCCAAATATCTCCATTACTAATCAGCTTTGTACTAGAGGTATTAGCCAATGCAAACAGACAAGAGGAATCAACTGGAGGCATAAAAGTGGTTAAAGAACAATTAAAACTATCTCTCTGACATGATAGTACACATAAAACCCCCTAGAAATTAAAAGTTAAAACTGATTCAAACAATAATAAGTTAGAAAATTAACATACAGGAATCAATACAATGGTCTTCATATACACAAATAATAACCAGTTAGAGCACATAAGGATAGAAAAACTCCAGTAATAATATCAACAAAGAAAATTACTTGGGAATAAACATAACAAGAAGTGTGCAAAACCCATATGAGAAAAACTTTAAAACAATTCTGAAAGACACAAAAGTAAACAAAAACAAATGAAAAAGCATCTCCTGTTGTTGGATACTACAACTAAATACCACAAAGTTGTCAGTTCTCCTGAAGTGAGTTTATTAATTTGATGAAATCCCATTAAATATACCAATAAGCTTATTATGGAGCTAGACAAGTTGACACAAAACTTCACATGGTTATTTTCAGTTTCATATCCAACACATAGAGCTTTAAAGTCATCACACCTGCATTTAAAACAAGGCTAAGTATGCACTAGCATGAGAGTGGAAACCCTGGAGACAGTAGTCTGGGTTGGGGGATAGTCCTGCAATTTTGTGGAATTTAATTTTAGACCTTCACCAGGTTGTCACACACACACACACACAGAGCCAAGAGAGTTGCTCTCATGGCTCTGTCAGGGAGAGAGAAATATAAAAATACACCCCAAGCTTTCTCTATAACAAGGACTTTCCAGGGGAAAAGACTTTGCCAGAGCCAAGTGGGATCTTTCTTGGTCGTCTTCTCTGCAAGAACCTGGTAGGATTCCTTGAAGTAAAAGCATTCCTCCCACTCCCATATCCTCTACCCTTCCTGTCTTAATTTAAAAAAAACTAATAAATAAATAGGTGTCAGGGCTTATATTGGGAATGCTATATTTGGGGGAGAAAAGTGGCGGGGGAGCTGAGGAAGAGAGGAGGAAAACACATGGGAAGGTCAAAGCCCCAAGAGAAAGGCCCATTAAAACACTGAGATTTAATTGGAATATTACAGTGTTCTGATAAGGTGTTCTGCTACACCTTATCGCCAAAGTGTTCTAGTATCATGAATGCATTAAAGTTAAAACAGCAGCAAAACATAGACTCTGAGAAGTATTTAGAAAAGCCCAAATTCAAGAAGGGAGACAAAAACAAGAGATATAGAACAATTTGAAGCCTCTGCCAAGTGTAGCTACAGAAAACATTAAACAGAGCTCACCTCCTAGCCAGGTTAACATAAATTCTCACATCTAAAGGGTTACTTATTTCTTCCTTCTATCTGATATAACAAGTTCAGCTTTCAAGGTATGACAAAAGCAAGAAAAAAAATCACTTCGGAGACACAAAGCAAGCGTAAGAACCAGACTCAGATATGACACAGATGTTCGAATTATTGGACAGGGAATTTAAAACACCTATGGTTAGGGTACCTGGATGGCTCAGGCCATGATCTCAGCGTCATGATCTCAGGGTCCTTCAGCTCAGGTCATGATCTCAGAGTCCTGGAATCCAGCCTCAAATCGGGCTCCCGACTTAGTGGGGAGTCTGCTTCTTCTCCCTCTGCCCCCCCACACTCGTGTGTGTGTGTGTGTGTGTGTGTGTGTGTGTGTACGCAGGTGCACACTCTTGCTCTGTCTCTCCCATGAATAAAAGCTCTAAAAAAATAATTAAAACACCTATGACTAATATGTTAAGGGCTCTAGGTAGATAATATGCAAGAACAGATGGGTAATTTAAGCAGAGAGAAGGAAACTTTAAGAATCCAAAGAAAATGTTAGAAATCAAAACCACTGTAACGGAAATGAACATTTTAGGGGCACCTGGGTGGCTCAGTGGGTTAAAGCCTCTTCCTTCGGCTCAGGTCATGATCCCAGGCTTCTGGGGTCCTGGGCTCCTGGAATCGAGCCCCGTGTCAGGCTCTCTGCTCAGCAGGGAGCCTGCTTCCCTTACTCTCTCTCTCTGCCTGCCTGTCTGTGATCTCCGTCTGTCAATTAAATAAACAAAATCTTTAAAAAAAAAAAAAGAAAGAAATGAACGTTTTAGATGCTCTCATCAGTAGACTGACACAAATGAAGAAACGATTGGTGAGCTTGATGATGAGACAACAGAAACTTCCTAAATTGAAATGCAAAGGAATTTAAAAAAATAATATCATAAAACTGTGTAATGATTTGAAAAGGTATAAAATACATATAATACAGGATACAAGGAATGCTCAAACATAAAACACAGTAATAGTAGTGTGCCTACTGACACAGGAGCAAAATGAAAGAGCTCCCAATGATCAAAGTTGGAAAAATATGGGCAAGAAAATAAAGAAGTATCAGATTACAATCCAAAATATAAATCTCCAGAAGAATTCTAAATAATTTATGTAGATACTTCATCCTCAAAGAGGGGCACCTTAACTCCCCACTCTAAATGTGGTCTGTGCATAGTGACCTTCTTATAAAGAGTATGGAAAGAGTAACTTTACAGTGGAGAAAGTAGTTTTGTCATGACAAAAACTACTTCAGCCAAGTGTCTGCAGTTAATGCCAAGTAATAAGTCATGCTGATATAGTATGATGTGATAAGTCACTTTATCTCTGTGGTTTTCCTCCCAAAACCCATAACTTCCATCTAATCATCATGTCTGAAAAACATCAGACAATTCCCAATTGTAGATCTTCTACACTATACATGACTAAAACTCCTCAAAATTGTCAAGGTCATCAAATAAAGGAAAATCTAAAGTGCCAAAGCCAGTGGAAGCTAAGGAGACTTAACAACTAAATGTAATGTGGTGTTACAGATTACTTCCTAGAACAGGAAAAAGACATTACATAAAAATCAAGACTTATGAATAAACTATGGACTTTAGTTCATAATAATGTATTAGTGTTGGTTCATTATGATAAATGTCATACTATTATAAGATGTTAATAACAGAAAAAATTGGGGGGTGCCTCGGTGGCTTACTCAGTTAAGCATATGCCTTGGAGTTATCATGGTCCCAGGGTCATGGAATAATGCCCCCTGTAGAACTTCCTGCTCAGCAGGGAGTGGGCTTCTCCCTCTCCTGCCACTCTCCCTGGCTTATGCTTTCTCTCTTGCTCACTCTTTCAAAATAAATTGTTCTAAAAAAAAAAAAGAAAGAAAGAAAACTGCATGAAATATTTTGAGATTTCTTTGTATTATCTTCACAATTATTTTTTTCTTTAATTTTAAAAAATTTTTTATTTAAATTCAATTTAATTAACATATACTGTGTTATTAGTTTCAGAGGTAGAATTTAGAGATTCATCAGTTGCTTACAACACCCAGGGCTAATTACTCCAAGTGCCCTCCTTAATGTCCATTACCCAATTACCCCACCCCCACCAATCCACCACCCCTCCAGCAACCCTCAGCTGATTTCCTAGTTCAGCATCTGTTATGATTTGCCTCCCTCTCAATTTTCATCTTATTTTATTTTTTATTTTTTCCTTCCCTTCCCCTATGTTCATGTGCTATGCTTCTTAAATTCCACATATGAGTGAAAACATATGGTATTTATCTTTCTCTGACTGGCTTATTTTTTCTATATATCTAAAACTATTCTAAAATTAAAAGACTGGGTTTTCTTAAAGTTCATATAGAAAACGAAAGGTACAAAAATAGGAAGGAAAACACTAAAAAAAAAAATCCTATGAAGGGTATTAGTCCTACCTGACATTAAAATATACTATAAAGCCTCTATAATTAAAACAATGTGCAAAAGTAGACTAACAGACCAATGAAATTGAAAAGAAAACCCAGAAACAGGCCCAAATACAAGTAGAAATTTAGTATATGATAATAAGTGTCATTTCAATTCACTGAAGCAAAGATTTAGTAAATAGTGCTGGGGTGGGGTGCCTGGCTGGCTCAGTCAGTGGAGTGCGTGACTCTTGATCCAGGGTTGTGAGTTCAAACCCTATACTGGGTGTAGAGATTATTTAAAATAAAATCTTTAAAAATAAATAAATAGAGTTGGGTCAACTGGGTAACCATTTGGGGAAAAAAACCTTAAAAATAGGCTTCATACTATATATAAGGATAAGCTCCATGGATTATGAATTATAAATATTTTTAATATAATTATAAGGGAATAGAAGAAAGCATGAGTGAATTCCTCTTCAAATCCCATTGTTGAAAAAGGTTTTGTTAGGACGCCTCTCAAAATCCAGTGGCAATTTTAAAAATTGATAAATAGGAGTATAGTTTTTAAAATAAGCTTTTTTATGGCTAGAAACACTATTAACAACAACAAAAGACATCGACAAACTGGAAAAAAATTTGCAACTTTTTTGCAACAGAGATACCCCTAATATAAGAAGATAAACTTAAAAATTGAGGGAAGTACCCAGAATATATAAGAACTCTTATAGCTCAATAATAAGAACTGAAACCACCTAATTTTGAAAATCATTTGAACATTTTACCAAAGAAGATATACTGAGGGCAAATAAGCACCTGGCATGATGGCTAATAGTCATTAGGGAAATGCAAATGAAAACCACAATGAGATCCCACTACACATTGACTAGAATGGCTGAAATTCAGAAGACTAACAATTTCAGGAGTGCCTGGGTGGCTCAGTCAGTTAAGCAAATGACTCCTGATTTCAGCTCAGGTCATTATATCAGGGTTGTGAAATCCAGCCCCACGTTGGGTTCCACACTCAGTGGGGAATCTGCTTAAGATTCTCTCCTTTGCCCCTCCCCCCACTCGTGTGTGTGTGTGTCTGTGTGTGGGTGCGTGCACACATGCATGCAGCCTACCACTAACAATTTCAACTCATGGCAAGAATATGGAATAAATGGAAATCTCAAACAGTACTGGTGGGAATGCAAAATGATATAGATCATTTGGAAAATAGCTCACCAGTACCTATAAAGTTAAACATACTTACTACATGATCCAGCAATCTCATCCCTAAATATTTATTCAAGATAAATGAAAAAATATGGTCAAAGACTCATGTAAAAATGTTTATAACAAGTTACTCATAAGAGTAAAAAATTAGAAACAGAAATGTCTATCAACTGTGGTACATCCGTACACTGGAATACTACTCACCAATGAAAAGAATCAAACCACTAATACATGTAACATGTATGAATTTAAGAAGCAGTGTGTTGGGACACCTGGGTGGCTCAGTTGGTTGGATGACTGCCTTCGGCTCAGGTCATGATCCCGGAGTTCCCGGATCGAGTCCCACATCGGGCTCCCAGCTCCATGGGGAGTCTGCTTCTCCCTCTGACTTCTCCTTGCTCATGCTCTCTCTCATTGTCTCTTTCTCAAATAAATAAATAAAATCTTAAAAAAAAAAAAAAAGCAGTGTGTTAACTGAAAGAAGCCAGACACAAAAGGCTACATATTCTGTGATTCCAATTATATGACATTTTGAAAAAGACAACAGTATAGGGAGAGAAATCACATCCATGGAAGTACCAGGAATAGAGTAGGAACTGTACAAAAAGGCATGAAGAAGCTGGAATAAAATGTGTTTAAAAAAATAAATATGGTAAGAGGAAAAGCTAAAATAACCATTGTAGGATTGGAATGGAATTGGGGTTTTATATATATATTTATTTATATATATATATATATATATATGTGTGTGTGTGTGTGTATGTATGTATATGTGTGTGTGTATGTATATATATATATATATATATATATATATATATGCCCCAGTGTGTACATATAATTCCTATGTTTATTTGCTGATAAGGTCCAGAGGCAATGACATCCCAGCACCAATGGGCATTTTCGCAATAAGGAAGTACTCAGAAAATGATGACATTTTTGAAAATGTCAAAAAGACAGAACAGGGGTGCCTGGGTGGCTCAGTGGGTTGGGCCTCTGCGTTCAGCTCAGGTCATGATCCCAGGGTCCTGGAATCAAGCCCCGCGTCCAGCTCTGTGCTCAGCGGGGAGCCTGCTTCCTCCTCTCTCTCTCTCTCTGCCTGCCTCTCTGACTACTTGTGATCTCTCTCTGTCAAATAAATAAATAAAATCTTTAAAAAAAAAAAAAGAACAGCCAACTTGAAGGGATTCCCAATGGCCAAATCTACAACAGTTTGAGTAAAAAAACAGTGACAATATTGGATTTAGAAAAAAAATTTCAAATAGTAATAATAATGGATTTGAACCCCCCAAATAAAATAATTATGCATGAGTCCATGCTGATATAAATAATTAATAAATAAAACAAGGAGAAGGTAAAGCTGTTCCTTACAGTAGTACTCCACCTAATAAATGCTAAAGGAAAAAGGAAATAGACAATTACCATTTGGCAAACACCACAATAATTGTTTCAGGCAAGAATCATCAATGGATGCTGAAATTCATGGGCAAAATTATGATGAAAACAGCTGATTTATGTAGTCTCAAAATATCTGCCCGCAAAAGACTGCCTAATTACAATGGGGGAAATCTTACATTTACAGCAGAGAAATCCTGACAGACACCATGTTGACCAAAAGATCAGTGTTAGCACTACTAGACAATGGGACAAAATTGTGTTAGTGCCTCCTGATACAATCCACTAAAAAAAAAAAGCCAACACCACTTTTGTGATGTTCTTGTCAAAAATGCATAATCTGACATCAATAGTGAAGAAATATCAGACAAAACAAAATTTAAGAAGTTTTACAAAATAACTAGCCTATTATCTCCAAAAGTGTCTAGACAATGAAAGACTAAGAATAATGAACTGTTTCAGATTAAAGGAGATGAAGGAGACATAGCAACTGAATATAACATGTGTTCCTGTAGCAGAAAGAGGACATTAGTGGAACAATTGATAAAATTTGCTACGGTTTTCAGATTAAGTAATAGTATTATATCAATGTTAATATCCTGATTTTTGAAAACCATACAGCAGTCGTTGTTGAGAGATAATTACCCCTGTTTGTTTTTTTTTTAACAGAGGCACTGACTGCCTTCGTTTTGAACTATCTTTTCAGGAATGTTTCTTTGTTTGTTTTTCTCCTCACTATCATAGTTTTATTATAAAGGGTACAAATCAGGACCGGCCAAATGAAGAGACACAGAGGGTAAGGTCTGCGAGTATCCTGAACATAGAGCTTCCTTGCCTTCCCCCATGGAATCAGAGCATATAATTCTCCTGACACAATGAAGTGTTCACCAACCAGGAAGGTGCACCAAGTTTCACTGTCCAGAGATTTTATTAGGGTTTTATTATGTAGGCATGATTGAACCACTGGCCACATGACAACACTCAATAACCGGGCCTCCTTCCCTCCCTAGAAGGGAGGGAATACCAATCCCAGGAGGTTGGGAGGTCAGGCTAATAGCAAGTAATTCAAGGCCCCAAGTCTCTAATTACATGGTTGATCTTTCTGGCCTAGCCACATCCTGAGCATAAGCTATCTAGGAGCCCACCATGTTACCTCATTGGCATAAACTATCAGGGCCCCCATGAATAACACAGACACTGTCATCTCTTGGGAAATTCCAAGGGTTTAGAAGTTCCCTCCCAGGAAGATGCATCATGGGGGGTTTGGGGGGTAGGAAAAGAATAAATGAAACAAGATGGGATCCGGAGGGAGACAAACCATAAGAGACTCTTAATGTCACAAAACAAACTGAAGGGGGCCGGGGGAAGGCGGGTAGAGAGAGGGTGGTGGGGTTATGGACATTGGGAAGGGTTTGTGCTATGGTGAGTGCTGTGAAGTGTGTAAACCTGGCGATTCACAGACCTGTACCCCTGGGGCTAATAATATATGTTTATTTTTTTTTTAATTTTAAAAAAAGGAAGTTCCCTCCCAGGAACCATGGACAAAGACCAGACAAATTCTTTATTATATAACTGAGGGTCACACCTCTAATAAGTGTCAGAGCCAGGATTCAGTCCAGTTCTGCCAGATTACAAAGTCCTTGCTCTATTCACTATCATGTTACTGTTAAGGCCCTAAGGTTTACTTGAGGTCACACAGCTAGTTACCAACAAGAAGGCCTGGTCCCCGTCCTGACTACCAGTGTGTGCTCCTTTCCACAATTCAATTTTATTTTTTCATGTTGGGGCAGATTTGACTTCAGGAATGTTTATGTAATATTCTTGGAAGACAGAGATAGTATTTCCCTTTAGAGCAAAGGGCAGGTGATTACTGTCCATTATAAAAGATCTGGTTTCCTTAAATTCAGCATTCCCTTCCTATAATGCAACCCATTGCATATGTGGGCATCTATCTGCATAGCACTCTTCACGTGGCCCTGTGGGAAGTGGAACACAGGAAACCTATGCAAATGTTGATGCTCCAGCTATTAATATTACTGTGAGTAATAAACTCTCCCTAATTTCTGACCCAGGAATCTCATGTCTTTTACCAGCACAAAACTGTGGCTGGTTAAAAGAACTTCAGGTAGCCTCTAGGAGCTGAGATAGCCCCAGGCTTATAACCAGCAAGAAAATGGTGACCTCAGGTCTAAAACCAAGAAACTGAATTCTGTCAGCAAGTTCCAAGTTAGCTGAGAAGAGAACACAGAGTTCCAAAAAGGAACGGCCCAGCCAACACACTGATTTCAGCCTTATAAGACTAAGCATAGGACCTACCTAAGCCATGTCTGGATTCCTGACCCACAGAAACTGTGAGATGATAAGTGTGGCTTTTCATATACCACTAAATTTGTGGTAATTTGTTATGCAACTATAGAAAATTAATACGCCATAAAACTAAGCTCTACTCTGATATCAATATCCTGAAGAACACATCAGTGTGCACAATTTAGAAGGAACGCTCCCCTTCTGCACTTCAGCAGTTAAAGAGCGTCAGTCCCCTACAATGTGGTAGAAGCAAAATTAAGTCTTTCAAAATAGTCCATGAGCAATTGGGTTATATGCTCTCTGTAAGTAATTCTCGGTAATTTTACCTTCTCATCCACTTCTCCACAGGGAAAAAACAAGGACTTTCTTCTTTTTGTTTGTTTGTATGAGTATGTATCACTTATAAACAATACTTCTTAGCAGCTGGAATGAAAATTACTTTAGAAAAAGAAAAGAAATAGTGGCCAATTCTATTGCGATGCTGTTTTGATAGCCCACTCTGGCTAAATGAAGCCTCAGATGGCTCCCACTTTCCATGGGAGTGTGGCATTTTTTCATGGGAATAAAGAAGCTACTCTGAAAAATAAGATGGGGGAAGAAGCAGCAGAATTAAGAGTTTCTTGAGGGCAGATAAGGGCAAGAAATGGAATAGAAAAGAAGAGATACCTGGTGACTAGAAGCTGGGAGATTTACAGAAGAGATGGCTTAGAGTAATTTTCCTGGAGAAATTCTCAGTTTTTGGTCTGAGACCCCTTTTTGTTCCTTCACAAATTATGAATAAAACAGCAAACATTTTGCTAGGTTTGGCTTGACTGGATTTCTTGTGAATGCACCAAGGTTAGCTGCTGGCAAAAACAGAGCCAGTATATGCAGATGGAACAGGGTCAGTCAACATCTGCTTTTGCTTCAAGATTTCAGGCAGAAAAGATGTGTTGCAGGGTTGCCGAAGTTTGGGATTTTTACCAGGCATAATTCCAAAGACAATGATAATCTTTTAAAACCATAGTCTTTTATCCTCTTTTGTATTAGTTTTATTTTAAGAGAGAAACAAAATAGATTAAGTTTTTCCTCACTCTAAGGGAACCCCATATAGCTTGCTAATGTTTATTATGATGATAAAAATGAAGAATTAGAGGTAGGAGAAATTACAAAGACCGGTACTATAGCATCTGAGCCTGTTGAGACAAAGTTTACATTCAAAAAAATTTATTTTAAATTTTAGTTATTTTCTTTTCTTCCCCATACAATTGCTTTTGGGAAAATAAGTCCTTTCCATATCTTCTTGACACCAAGTCCTGAACACATAATTACTTTCTTCCGTTTTACCAAAATAATGATAGTCTCTTTAATTCTCAAGTTTTTCCTAGTTTCATTTGTAAAAATAAATATATACCTGAAGTGTATAACCTTAATTAGTAAACCTGTAATTACTGTTAAACAAACTATACTTGTAATATTCCAAAATAAGCACTTTTTCAAAATAAACATTATTTATTAAATTGAGGGGTTTTTTTTTTTACCAAACAGCATTGTTGCAAAGTCTATGTGTATTTTCTTTTGAAACCTGTGTTGCATAATTTCTATTTATTTATTTTTTTATTTAGTAATCTCTATACCCAACATGGGGCTCGAAATCACAACCCCAAGATCAAGAGTCACATGCTCTTCTGACTAAGCCAGTCAGGCGCCCCATGTGTTGTAGAATTTCAATCTATCTATCCCTTCTCTATGGTGCAAAGGAAATCTTTATCCAAAAACTCCTGTAGTGGGGGTATAGCTCAGTGGTAGAGCATTTGACTGCAAAAACTCCTGTAGACCCTTATTCCTATCCCTTCCAACTTCATTTCACCCCACCCTTTTCTCTCCAAATACATACACTAGCTCCCTGAAGTATGCCCAGGAAGTCAGGGCACAGCATCAGGCGGATAGCTAAGGAAAACAATGCAAAGCTCCAACTACATGGCACCCTAGGATAACACCAATATCACTACTGCCTCTCAAAGTCCAGATTTCTTTTTTTTTTATTAAGATTTCTATAACAGTTAACCTGTCATAACTGATCATATCAAAAAGCCATCTGAATTTGCAACAGTTTTAGATTTAAAAATTGATACTTTCATTTAGGAATCGTTACAAATATTTCAGCTTATGAGACCTTCATTTAGAAGTAGTTATGAATATCTCAATTTGTAGATTAATAAAAAAAAAAAAAAACAGGATAGCTAATGGACTTCACCAGGATTCACATTTACAGTTTTGTACTCTATATTTTAGAGTTTTAACTTTTTATACACATTTACTAGTGCCCTCTGGTGTCAACATGGATGAGAATGAATACTATGATACAGGTTCCTCTTATAATGCTGCTTCTTTCAAAAACAGAAACAAACTATTTAGATAAGCATGGAACAGCCTTCACTTTTTCTGCTCTGATCCCACTAAATGAGTCAATGTGATTTTTTTTATTCTTTCCCACTCGTTTCTCTCTCCTAATTATGACTACTGAATAATCAGCTTCAAAATTGTGCAGAAATACCATAAATATCACCCTCTACATCTTCTATCTTCAACTTTTCTTTCCTCTCAACCTACTTTCACCTTCTCATTTCATTCATGAGGTCAGAAAAGGACAGAAAGGCATGAATGTTGCTCATTTATATCCCTGCTGTCTTTTATACCACCAAACATCCAACTAACCCCAGGCTACATTCTCCTCAATTAATAGTTTCTGCATGATAGGGCTTGAGACAGGAGTACACTGCCATCTGAGTCTTGTCTAACAACTACTAAAACAAGAAAGAAAAGACCTTTTATTGACCACACATAAGCAGTGACGATCAATGTGAGAGAAACATTATAAAAGATCTTCATTTATTTGTATTCCTCTAATAAGAATTTTAAGATCTAAAGACCTAATAAATGGTTAGAAAGTCAATGAGAGTTTTTTTAAAAAGACAGAGAAACATTGTGCCATTGTAATTCTGTTGAAAACAATAACTTGATCTACCTACTCCAGTGAGGAACAAAAAAATCAGATAGTGGCCTGGAATCTTGAGCAGAGGGAAAACTGAAGTACTGTGATGGCTACTCTTGAGATAAGCCTCTTCTGAAATGGAATTGCTATCCCCTTTTTTCCCCCCTTTGGCAACAACTAGTGGTATTCCATAAATAACTGGCCCACTAGTGAAAGAGTCACATACCTTTCCACAGGCCAAGTAGGCCTGCCAATCTGCTTCTGCCTGATTCTTCTATTGAACTTTACCTCAGGTTTGATTTTCCTCAGAGCAGATTAGATACAGTAGGGAGATGGAAGACTACTGGGAACATAATACAGTTCTTTTATTTGTTTCAGCTTTATATTTGTTTAAAACCTGCCATAAATAGTTCCGGTGCTCTGCTTGTGTTTATAATTGTTCCAGCTTTGTCTTTGTTTAAAATCTGTCATGGACTTTCTTATACTCAGAGGATCAATGTGTAATTTCCCACTGGGTTTCCATAGAACATTAGTCCCATGAAATGCTCCATGAAATAAAGATTACCAGCCATATAAACTTGGGAGTAGTATTATTATAGCTGCCTCCTGGAGATTCACAATGCACAGCAGTAACTTAAAGTTTCTGAGTAGTCAGGTAGGAAAGAAAACAGTTTATTTTTGTTAACTCAGTGTTACTAAAATTTATTTAACCACAGAACACTGTTTCAGGGTTTTGTTTTGTTTTGTTCATAATACTCTTAGCATCAGGCTAAGAGTATACTTCAGCATATTGAGCCGGCAAGGATTTAGCTTGTACTATTTCAGTGTAACAAGTTATTTTCCCTTAAATGTATAGGTCTGTCTGTATGTATAAATCCAGACCAATAGTTCTCAACCACAGATGACCCTCCCCTCACCACACTTAGGAGACATTTGGTAATGTCTGAAGACATTTTTGGTTATCACAGCTTGGGGTTGCTATTAGCATCCCTGGTAGAGATCAGAGATAATGCTAAGCATTCCACAATGGGTAGGACAGCCCTCAACAACAAAGAATTATCTGGCCCATGTGCCAATAGTGCCAAGATTGCGAAATTCAGATGAGACTGTGGTTACCTCTGAGGAGCAGAACTGGAGATGGTGAGGAGGATAGAGTATCACTTTTGATTTTGTACAAGCATACTCAATTACTTTTGTAGTTGAAAATACAATTAAGCAAAGTAATATATGTATATTATTTATTTGTTTGTTTTTAAGATTTTATTTATTTGACAGAGAGAGAAGTCACAAGTAGAGAGGCAGAAAGAGAGGGTGGGGGAAGCAGGCTCCCTGCCAAGCAGAGAGCCCAATGTAGGGCTCGTTCCCAGGACTCTGGGACCATGACCTGAGCCAAAGTCAGAGGCTTAACCCACTGAGCCACCCAGGCGCCCCTATGTATATTATTTAAAAAGCTGGGGTGCCTGGCTGGCTCAGTCTGTAGAGCACACAACTCGTAATCTCGGGGTCATGAATTTGAGTTCCATGTTAGGCATAGAGCCTCCTTAATAAGAAAGAAAAGAAAAGAGAAAAGAGAAGGGAAGGGAAGGAAGATAAGAAAGAAGGGAAGGGAAGAGTTGTTTAAAAATATATCAAATATAAATTTTAAGTTACTCAGCCATAACTACTATTAAAATGCTGGTAGATGAGATTAGAAATACTGTGGTATGAACGCACATTCTAGCTTCACATCCCACCCCAGACTTCTGGAAATAGAAAAATAATATTAAGAAATCCACAACAGCCTAGGATAACAATAGTAAAAGATGGTTATGTTGGTATAGAAAGCATATAACATCTCTGAAATATGGGAAGCAGTGGAGGTTACTAAAGGAGAAATCACAGCCCCATGTAAGTAAGGGAAGTTGTGCAGAAGCAACTCAAGAGGTACTTCAAGACAAAGGTAATAGACATGGGGAGCTGGACGAAGTTTGGAGAAAACGAGGTGATTATTTGCAAAGCCACAGAAACAGCAGCCAGGTGAGTCTAACATTTACCACTCTGCCCCTATTTGTCTAATGAGCAGCAACAGAGGCCTCCTGTTTCAGACAAGAGCAGTGAGTGTGGAGTCCTTAGCCTAGAGAGGCAGGTTAATGCCCAGTGTTAATGGTAACTGAAGATATAAGAGCTCCCTCAGATGGAGGTAAGAAGAGAATACTCCACTCCATCTACACCCTATGCCACTCTCCCATGCAATCACCAGAGTTAAGTTAGAGATAGAATACACAGCATTCTCAGATGGAAAAAAAAAAAATCCAAAATAAGATTCTAAAAAATATCTGCAACAAATATTCGAGGAAAAACAGTTCCAGTTTGCACAATAATAGAAGCAAGAGCAAATGTGCTCTGGAGGGCTATATCTTCACCCCAAGCAATGGATGCAGTTTTCAACTTGATGAACTACAGTAGTTACCATCGACTAAGGCATAGTTTTAGATTTAAGGTAATATAGTCACGACAGCTGCTATGAAGACACTTCAGGAGTACCTTAACCAATTTATCTGGCTTACATTTTTTTTCCTAAGTATGTACAACAGTGATATATAATAAGATCTATGTTTAAGCCAAAAAGGGTACTTCAAAATAAACATATTTTTAAATCTAAGTGAAAAAAGTAATGTGTCATAATTTAATTGGCAGCATTTTTGTTCTTTTATAGTGATATGTAAAATAATGGCATTTTAGATTCTATAACATAGATAGATGCAAAATTCCTTAACTAAATCAGTATATATAAAAGACCATTTTTATCAGGTCTAAGTTGGGTTTATTCCAAAAATGCAAGATTGTCTTACTTTATGAAATCAATTAAAGTAATTCACCATATTCCCAGATTAAAAGAGAAATAGCATGAGATCTTCTACCTACATGCAGAAAAAGGCTTTTGACAAAAATTCAACATATAGGCATATGTTGAATATGTTAAACACACTGCAAATTAAGTATAGAATATAACCTCTTTAAACAAAAGGTATTTACAAACAAGCTATTGCAAACATTATGCATAATAAAAACTCTTGAAAGCTCTCTCTTTGAGATCAGGAACCAGCAAATATGCCTACTATCACTACTTCAATTCAATATTGTATGAAGGATTTAAATTCAGAAAACATAAATAACTCCTAAAATCAATAAGAAAAAATAGAACACCATTTTTTAAGTGGGAAACAATGCTGAACTGCACCAAATGAGGAATAAGAATGGCCAACAAACATGACAAAATATAGAATTCTACACATTGCTGCTAGGTATATAAATTGTTTCTAAAACTTTAAAAACCAGTTTAGCGTTATTATAAAGTTAAAGTTATATATATCCTAGCTGGCTTTCTCTGATATACAGGTTTGGGTTTTTTTAAGATTTTATTTATTTATAGGACAGACAGAGATCACAAGTAGGCAGAGAGACAGAGAAGGGGGAAGCAGGCTCCCTGCTGAGCAGAGAGCCCGATGTGGGGCTCGATCCCAGGACCCTGGGATCATGACCTGAGCTGAAAGCAGAGGCTTTAACCCACTGAGCCACCCAGGCACCCCTCTCAGATACAGGTTTTAAAGAAACACTTGCACATGTCCAAGAAATATCCTGCACCAAGATAGTTGGGCAGGATATTTATAGCAACCAGTGTTCATAATAGCAGAAAAACAGGAACAAACTAAATGTCATCAAAAAGTGATGCATAAATAAACTGTGGTATATTGATACAACTGAAAAGTATAAAACAATGAAAATGAATAAAATTGCAACCCCACATCACTATGTGAATAGATCACCCAAACTAATATGGATGAAAAGCAAGTCTAAAACATATCCTACCTTGGAAGTAGGATTTTTGCAGATACCAAGTTCACATAAGGTCACCAGGGTGCACTGTAATCCAATATAACCAGTTTCCTAAGAGGAAAAGACAAACACAGAGGGAAATGGCTATGTGAAGATGGAGGCAGCTACTAGAGCTATGCTGCCCAAACCAAAAAACAGGTGGGCTCCCAAGAGCCAGAGAGATAGGAAAAGGTTTTCCTCTAAAGACTTCAAAGAAAGTGGGGATGTGCTAACACCTGATTTCAGATTTCTAGTCTCCAGATATGTGACACAATAAATTTCTGCTGTTTTAAGCTACCTGGGTAGCACTTCTTTACAGCCCTAGGAAATTAATGCAGACAGTAAGACTATAAAAACAAAACAAAACAAAAAAGTAAGAAATTTATTATCTCAAAAGAAAGGACAGTGTTTACCTGCAGAGTCTCTAGAGGTCAGGGACAAGGTTATAGTAGGAATGGTGCTGGCACATACCTTTTCTATCATGCCACCATTAACATGTTCTTCTTGCTTGAGGTTTGTAATAGATGATATATCTGGATGTGGACATCCTTTTATTTATTTTGCCTAAGATTCTTAGACTTCCTGTATCTGAAGCAGGTATCTCTCATCAGTTCTGAACTATTCTTAGCCATTATCTTTTCTAGTATTCTCTTTCCCTCATCTCTAACCTCTCCTTCAGGGATTTGGACTGAATATGTGAAAGACCACATACTAGCCTCAGAATAGTTTATACTTTCTATATCATTATCTTTCTGTGCTGCATTCCATGGAATTTCTTCATATTTCACCATTTTGCAATCATTGTAGTAATGACTTGTATGAACAAGTATCATCAATGGATGCTAAATCTATGGGGAAAACTTTGAGGAGCAGCAGGATATTTGCATAATCTCAAAGGGTATTTCCCAAGACTGTTTATTAGTTGCAAGGAAGAGCAGTAACTCTATTGTGGATAAACTAGAAAACACTTTGATTGCATAACCAAAATTAAAATCACCAATGAGGGGCACATGACATTATGTGGCTCTGAATGTGATATCCTGAGAGGGACACAATATCACATAGGGAGTATTCTAGCCAGTGATACATAACCTGAACCAAATCATAAGGGACAAACCAAGCTTTCTCATGCAGGTTCCACAACAGAATTAGCCTTACAGAAAACTACTTGAGTAGCTATTTTCTCCATTCTCCACCCAGATACATAGAAGAGAAATTAATTCTATCCAGTGGATGCCCCAGTGCTTACCTCTCTCACAAAATCCCAGTTGAGAAGGGATGCCCCAGACAAAACCAAACTGTAGCATTCTCTTGCAAAACTAGCCCATATTCTTTAAAATATTAATGCCAGGGTGCCTGGGAGGCTCAGTGGGTTAAAGCCTCTGCCTTCAGCTCAGGTCATGATCCCAGGGTCCGGGGATCGAGCCCCATATCGGGCTCTCTGCTCAGCAGGGAGCCTGCTTCCTCCCCTCTCTCTCTCTCTGCCTGCCTCTCTGCCTACTTGTCATGTCTGTCAAATAAATAAATAAATAAATCTTTAAAAAAATAATAATAATAAAATAAAATATTAATGCCAAAAAAGACAAAAGCTGAAAAACTCTTCAAGATGTAAGATGTGATGACCAAATCAATATGTGACCCTGGACTAAATTCTGTCCTGGAGAGAAAAATATTATAAAAGGCAGTATTTGGACAATTGACCAAAAAAAAATTTTTTAAGATTTTTAAATTTATTCATTTGAGAAAGAGAGGGAGAGAGAAAGACAGCACAAGTGGGAGGGAGGGACAAACGGAGAGGGACAAGAGGACTCCCTGCTGAGCACAGAGCCAGATGCAGGGCTCCATCCTCCATCCCTGGGATCATGGCCTGAGCTGAAGGCAGATGCTTAACCAACTGAGCCAACCAAGTGCCTCAACAATTGACAAAATTACAATATAAATTGTAGATTAAAGTACTTTATCAATGTTCAATTTCCTGAATTTGATAACTGTATTTTTGTCATATAAATAGGGCACTGTGGTTCACAGCAAATGCATCCTAAAGCATTAGAGGGGTAAAGGGATACATGCATGTAAACTACTCTCAAATAACATATATATAATAATTATATCAACACATGAAATCAGCTATATTTTTATTTAAGATTTTCTTTATTTATTTGAGAAAGAGAGCACAAAGGGAGAGTGAGAGGGAGAAACAGACTCTCCACCGAGCAGGGAGTCCAATGTGGGACTCTCTCCCAGAACCCTGAGATCATGACCTGAGCCAAAGGCAGATGCTTAACCAACTCAGCCACCCAGGTGCCCCAAAATCAGCTATATATATTTTTTTAAAGTACAATATCAATCTTCAACCTCCCTAATTATCTTCAAAATGCAAATTAAAACCAGACACATAAAAAGGACAAATGACGAATACTGCAATCAGATAATAATAAATGTTGCTAAGATGTAAGGTAATGGCAACCCATATGCACAACTGGCAAAAGTTTAGACTATCACAGAAATTATGGAAAGCAAACTGACAATGCTTAGCAACTCACATTCAGATCCATTAAAAAAATCCAAATATATGAATAATCATAATCTAAAAGGACTAAATTCTCCATTTAAAAAGACAGAAATTGTCAGACTGAATACAATGACACAAAATCTATCCAAAGGTTGTTTAGAGAAGTCAGGCATGAACTATAAGAAAAACCATGCTCGTAGGTCAGTTTTTGTTCTTTGTTTTTGTAATAGATAAAAAAAGAAAAAAATCAGGAAACAACTCAAACGTCCATCAACAATTGAAAAAAATAAATTTTCAAAACTCATGGAAAATTAGTATCTGTCATACTTTCTAGCAATGAAGACAAATTAATAGAGCTACACAAACTGACATTTAAAAATTTCAAAAACATTTCATGGAAAAAGCAAATCAAAAGAGTGCAAAAAAGTAATATTCTCTTTACATAAAGTTCAAAACCAGGTAAAACTAAACAATATATTGAAGAAAAGCAAGGTAATGTTAAAGACAAAATCCAAGATAACCATTAGCTCTGAAAAGGAGAGGGCACACTTAGGGTCACATATAGTCCCATAATAAAATCTCAGTACATTTGAAAAGCAGACACATGGGGTGCCTGGGTGGCTCAGTCGTTAAGCGGCTGCCTTCCACTGAGGTTATGATCCCAGGGTCCTGGAATAGAGCCCCACAATGGGCTCCCTGCTCAACAGGAAGCCTGCTTCTTCCTTTCCCGCTTCCCCTGCTTGTGTTCCCTCTCCCGCTGTGTCTCTCTCTGTCAAATAAATAAATAAAAATCTTAAAAAAAAAAAAAGTAAAAGCAGACAGATGGCATACAGACTAAACTTATTTATTACAACACAATAAAATTAGAACTTATAATAGCCAAATATACACATACGTTTTAAAATTATAAAATCCCATTTTAATCACTTTTAGATTAAAGAAGAAATCAAAGATCAATAGAAACTACTCTGGTATGAATAGTAATAGTGCCATATGTTGAAATGTGCAAGCCAGAAGCTGTCCCTGACTTGACATAACTACTTCAAACATTTTGAATGATTTACCCATTAAATCAAGAGCCATCAAAACTAATAATCTTAATTAGAAAATTGATTTCATCATTCATTGCTTTTAAACACTATACTGCTGCCCTCTGTATTATTGTTTTTCTATAGTTTTATTTTAAAAAATTGATGAAGGGTACAACGGTATGTATTACACTATTCATTAAAATATCCTGTAAATTTGAAATTTTTAAAATAGAAAGCTAAAAAAATGAAATAAATTTATTAAGTTAAACGTAGAAGTTTATGGCCCTGTGGGCATGAATTAAAATTCCCCTTAATTACAGATTTAAATATAATTTTATCAGCATTTTAAGAAAAATTATATGTTTATAGACTTAGAGTAAGAAAGGTCTTCTTAATTAAATAATACATGAATTCCAAAACCATAAAGGAAAATGTTGGTAAATTCTCAAAATATGATTACATCAGCATGGAAATCTTTTTGTAGGATGAAAAACAATCTAAAGTAAGATAAAAGACAGGTCACAAATATCAACCAATAAAGGATGTAATACTGGAAAACTTGGGATGCCTAGATGGCTCAGGTAGTTAAGAGTCTGCCTCTGGCTCAGGTCATGATCCCAGAGCTCTGGGATTTAGTCCCGCAACAGGCCCCTTGCTTAGCGAGGAGCCTGCTTCTCCTTCTGCCTGCTGCTCCCCTTGCTTGTGCTCACTGTCTCTCTTTGAGAAATAAATAAAATCTTCAAAAAAAAAAAAATACTGGAAAACTAGGCAAGAAATATGGAAGATCTACATAAGGAAACTTGGAAATATAATTGTGGAACATTGCAGGAAGAATGAACAAATATATTGGTGTAACACATTCTTGTGTATGAGCACTAAACTTCAAAAAGCTGGTTAATGCTCCCCAAACTAATCTTTATATAAAATGCAATCCCAGTAAAAAAAATCAACAAATTTTTTGAACTAAATAAGCTACTATTTAAAAAACGAATTTTTGCCATTTGCAAAGACGTGGATGGAACTAAAGGGTATTATGCTAAGGGAAATAAGTCAATCAGAGAAAGACAATTATCATATGATCTCACCAGTAGGAGGAATTTGAGAAAAAAGACAGGATCATAGAGGAAGGGAAGGATAAAGGAAACAAGATGAAACCAGAAAGGGAGAGAAACCATAAGAGACTCAATCTCAAGAAACAAACTGAGGGTTGCTGGAGGGGAGGGGTGTGGGAGGAATGGGGTGGCTGGGTGATGGACAATGGGGAGTGTATGTGCTATGGGGAGTGCTGCAAATTATGTAAGACTGATGAATCACAGACCTGTACCCCTGAAACAATACATTATATGTTAATTTTTTTTTAAAGCTGTTTTCCAGGCACCTGGGTGGCTCAGTGCGTTAAGCGTCTGCCTTCGGCTTAAATCATGATCTCAAGGTCTGGGATCCAGCCCCACATTGGGCTCTCTGCTCATCAGGAAGCAGGTCCCCCTCTCTCTCTGCCTGCTTCTCTGCCTACTTGTGATCGCTCTCTCTGTCAAATAAATAAATAAAGTCTTTTAAAAAATAAAAATAAAAAGCTGTTTTCCATAAATAAATAAATAAACAAATAAGCTGCAATTCACTGGGAAAATAAAGAAGAATTTATGGGACTTTTTTTTTTTTTAACATTTTATTTATGTATTTGACAGAGATCACAATTAGGCAGAGAGGCAGGCGGCGGGGTGGGGGAGGGGTGGGGAGGAGCAGCTGCCCTCCAAGCAGACAGCCCAATGTGGGGCTCAATCCCAGGACCTCGAGATCATGACCCGAGCCTAAGGCAGAGGCTTAACCCACTTAACCCACTGAACCACCCAGGCGTCCCAACTTACAGGACATTTATTTGAAAAAGAAGAGCAAGAAGACTGGCCCTACAAGATATTTAGTATTAAAAATAGATCTTTAGTATAAAAATAACAGTATTGCACTTTCATATCAATAGATAAACAGCTCAACAGAACAGGAAAGACTGGAAAGAATAGAAAAGGAAGTGCAGAAAACAGACCAAAAAGCACAAAGTAAACTGTATGTGATTAAAAATGTCATAGTAGATTTAAAATGAACAAGTGGGGGATGCCTGGGTGGCATCAGGCTCTCTGCTCAGCAGGGAGTCTGCTTCTCCCTTTGACCCTCCTTTGTTGTGCTCTCTCTCTCATTCTCTCTCTCAAATAAATAAAATCTTTTTAAAAAAAAATAATAAAATAATAAAAGGAACAAGTGGGTTGCAGGGTGGTCCCATCTCTTGCCTCAATGGTGTTTGTATGGAACAGACTCAGAGACACTCCTTTTTCTATCCTCCCACCACCCTCCAACCTCTTTTCCAGTCACAACCCTCAGAACCATCTTCTCAGCCATCCTCCACCTCCATGACCAGCCAAAACCATTTTTCTGAACTTAGTTCCTTATTTAAGCCCAACAACCGCGAACTCCCAGATTTGTTAGAATTATTTCACCCGGAAGGAGACGGCCATCAACCACCTGGTCAAGAGGCATCTGCTGGGCTCTTACCCCTACCTCTCTCCGGGCATCTAGTTCCACTGAACACCAGGCTCTGGAGGGCTGTGTGGCTTCTTCTAGGAGTCGGCCAAAAAGAAGCAGGAGAGCCCCAAGCAACTGAAGTTGCAAAACCAGAGCAGGAGCGGCGCCTTTTCTGCAGAAGCAGAACCAGGACCTTTTATACCTGCACGCCCCGGGCTCTGCCTGCACAGACTCAGTGACTTCCCCGACAACCACTTCCTGGATGAGGGGGTGAAACTCATCAAGAAGATGAGCGACCACGTGACTAATTGCGGCAGGCTTGCAGGCGGGGAGGCTAGGCTGGGCTGGGCGGGTGTCTCCCGAGAAGGCTCACCCTGGAGCAAGACTAGGAGCCCCCGGAGCCCAGCTACTTTTGAAGGGCCCCCTGACATCCTCCTGGCATCAGGGTTTCGACCTCCACCTCTCCCTGCAGCCACTGGGCAACCTTCTAAACCTCATCCAAGGCTTTGACCAAATAGAACCGAGAAAGCTTATAGAATTAATTAATTAATTAATTAATTAATATGAAAAGTGTGTCACTGGAGTACCTATGAAGTGGGGAGATGGAGGGGAACAGGGCCAGTTACGAAGGGAAGTAAATTTTAATTCATTTTTCACATCTTACTTCAAAATAGACTCCAGATGAATCAAAGATGTAAAGAAATAAGCCATAAAGAACTATGAGAAACCATAGGAAATATTTTTCATAATTGCAGAGTAAGGAATGCCTTTTACATTTTACAAAACCCAGAAGCTGGGGCGCCTGAGTGGCTCAGTGGATTAAGCCGCTGCCTTCGGCTCAGGTCATGATCTCCGGGTTCTGGAATCCAGTCCCGCATCAGGCTCTCTGCCTGCTTCTCCCCTCCACTCTCTGCCTACTTATGATCTCTTTCTCTGTCAAATAAATAAATAAAACCTATTAAAAAAAGATACAAAATTAAGAAAAAAAAACCCGGAAGCCATAGAAAAACATCAATGATTTTCACTATGAAAATTTTAAAAATTTGTGGAGGAAAAATAATTAAGTGACAAACAGGAAAAAATTATTTGTAATTCATATCAATGGAAAAGGATAAATTCCAAAACATATATTTAGGTTCTGTAAATGAGTAAGAAAAGGAACAAAAACACAGTAAAAAAAAAGGGGGGGTGGGCAAAAAAAAATGATTATCAAGAGTGTACAAAACATTATCAACAGTTTACAGAAAAATAAATAAAAATGACAAATACATGAAAAATGTTCATTCATTATACAACAAATGCAAATTAAAACTATGTTGAAATACTATATTTCACCTATTTGTTTGGCAGTGGTTAAAAAATTAGCACATTGGGGTGCCTGGGTGGCTCAGTGGGTTAAAGCCTCTGCCTTCGACTCAGGTCATGATCCCAGGGTGCTGGGATCAAGCCCCACATTGGGCTCTCTGCTTGGTGGGGAGCCTGCTTCCTCCTCTCTCTCTGCCTGCCTCTCCATCTACTTGTGATCTCTATCAAATAAATAAATAAAATCTTTAAAAGAAAAAGGAAAAAATTAGCACATTACTGAAGATGCTATGGGAAAAAGTCACTCTCAGACATGGCTGGGGAAATACAACATGGTACAGTCACTATGGAGGGCAATTTAACATTACTTTCAAAATTACTACTGCACATCTTCTTGATTCTAGGAATATACCCTAGAGGTACACTCCTTAATGTGTAAAATGATGTCTATACAAGGTTGCGTATTGCACCATTTTTTGTAATATCAAATCATTAGAAACAGACCAAACATGAGGAATTCTGGCCAGAAAGGACTATCCACTGAGTGAATAGGCAAAACCAAGTGAGTGTCTTAGAGCAGGACACTAGAGAAGAAACTTTTTTTCAAAAAGATAAGAATACTCAACAGTTTCAAATACTGAGGAGAGGTCAAATAAGATGAGAGTAGAAAATAAACAATTGATATTGGGAAGATACATATAACTGGTCATCTTTTAAAATAATGTGGTGAGGGACAAAGTAGAATGATGAGATCAAAAATCTTTATTAGAATAGGTTAAGAAGAGAATGGGAGGGGCGCCTGGGTGGCTCAGTGGGTTAAAGCCTCTGCCTTCGGCTCGGGTCATGGTCCCAGGGTCCTGGGATCGAGCCCCACGTCGGGCTCTCTGCTCAGCAGGGAGCCTGCTTCCTCCTCTCTCTCTGCCTGCCTCTCTGCCTTCTTGTGATCTCTGTCTGTAAAATGAATAAATAAAATCTTTAAAAAAAAAAAAAAAAGAAGAGAATGGGAGATGGGGAAGAAGCAAGGTTATAGATTGTAGATGGAAAGTTTTGGTGTTTTTAAAAAATGGGTGATAATACAGGAATAGAATAATCTTGTAAAGAGATAATAATTTATACTACCCTCATAGCTACTTGAAGGAAAGAAGAAGCAGGGAAAAAGGATGGAAGAAAAAGAAGTAGGGAGAAAGAGTGGGAGGGAGGAAAAGAAATGAGATTATGACAGGACTCCATCATAAATTGGAACCATTCTCTCTCTCTCTCTCTGAAATAAAAAAAAAAATATTTCTAAAAAGTGGGGGACAACTGGATGGCACAGTCCCTGAAGTGTCCAACTCTTAGTTTTGGCTCCAGTCTGATCTCTCAGGGTTGTGAGATTGAGCCCCATGTGGGGCTCCTCTCAACGCAGAGTCTTCTTGAGTTTCTCTCTCCCTCTTCCCTTGCCCCTCCCCTGCAACCTGTGTCCATTCTCCCACTCTCTCTCAAATAAATAAATAATTGGAACCATTAGTAGCCCCTGGTTAATGTTAAGATCTTTCTAGTATTATTGAATTTAGATTAGTTGAACATTATTTCTGAAGTTCTCTCATAATCACAGATTATGTTAGTAATGAATATTGTTAGAACCTTGTATATTTCTGATTAATAGGTATTGTAGGAATTCTTGACACATAAACTTTATTGTCATTCAGCTGATCTGTAGCCATTCCTCAGGACTCCCATGGTCTGTAGCTCCCGTTCCTCTGATTCACAGGCCCTTCACTAGGCCAACAGAGCCTTTCTGACATTGTTATCAGCAATAAGTGTGAATGATGCTTTTTTTTAGGGTTTATATTTGTCCTGATTTGGCCTGATTTGTAACTTCCTTTTTTCATTGTTGTTGTTGTTCTATTATTTGTTCCACTTTGAGTAATTATTTAGATATTCAGATATAATGTAACTAGTTGTATATTTAGTGGCTGAAAATAAGGATATCACAACTTCAATGCTGGCGGCACATCTTCACTTCAGAAATTTATCATGGTTTATTCAAACATGTCATCTAATAATGGGTATGGTTTAAGTGATGCTGATAACAATAGTAGCAAATTCAAATCTTATAGACTCTCAATCTCAGGAAACAAACTGAGGCTTGCTGAGGGGGTGGCGGGAGAGGCATAGGGTGGCTGGGTTATTGACATTGGGGAGGGTATGCGCTATGTGTAAGAATTGTGTAAGACTGATGATTCACAGACCTGTACGCCTGAAGCAAATAATACATTATATGTTAATAAAAAAAAATTCAAACCTTATGACTCCATAATAGTTTAAACATTGCCCTTTTCTGTAGACTGTCCTATTTGCCTGAATTCTTACACCATTACAATAATATTTAATGCTCAATTATTTTAAGAACAAGGAACTCAAATAAATTTTAAAAGACAATATTGTTTCTTCACTCTTATGGAGTTGTTCAGAGCTCATTAATGGAGTGTCAATTCAGCATTAAGGGCTATATCATTTTCTGCATTAGGAAGGTTTATAACGTAGGGGGTGTGGACAGATACTGAAACAATTACTATAAAGTGAGACAGATGCTCTCTTAGCTAAGTTCTGGATACAATGGGAGCACATCATAGAGTCATCAGAGAAAGTCCCTGCTGCAGGTCTTTTGTATATTAATGTCAAGGTCTCATAGGATGTCATCATCAATGGAGTAATGGGCAAAGTCTTCCTAAAAGCCAGATGCAGAAAACTAAACTAGATTAAGTCCTCAAGACTTTATAATTTTATTGCCACTTGGATCGGAATATATTCAACCCAAATTGTCCCTACATGGATGCAGAGAGGTAACAGATCACATCTAGTTTATTTATCCTTTATACTTTAGTACAAAGGTGTTTATCAGATCCTGTCCAGAAAACACATTTTGATTAGAAGTAAAAGCATCTTCAAGCCCAGGAGCCTTGGGAAAATACTGGAAAATAAGAGAAAAGGGAACAAAAAGAGGAAGGCAGAAGGTACTCTAGGCAGATATTACATATTCACCACTGTGCTAATAGGAGCTCTAGGAAATGTCCCTCATTATTCCCTCTTTTCAATCAAATCTGGATTCTCTCCACTGCTTGGTTAAGATCCACTTCCCTTGCTTCACTTTTACTCTAGATGGCAGCAGCAGAACAAAATAGAAAATAAAATTCTAGTTTCAGTGAAATTTATTCACCTGCAACTACTAAGTAAAAAAGGTCTCCAAGTGTTATTTGAAGTAAAATATGCCCTTTAAAATTTCTCTTCCAGTATAGAAATACATCAACAATATTTCAGTAATTAAAAGTCAAGGTGCAGATGTCTTCACAATTGTTCAACCTGTCAGGCCACTCATAATATAGTATTTGTAAATAATTATTATTATATTATTATAATAAAAATAACTGTGAAGACACTGCTTATTTTCACAAGTTTATATTTAGAAGTTGAGATGTCAAAGTAAAATATCTAATATACTTTTAAAATTGATGGAACTTCGTCCAATAAAGGACTAGATAATCAAACTCACCATATAAATTCTCTGGCTGAATATACTAGAGAAATAAAACGTTACTATTTCTTTAATAAACTTATGTTTTTAAAGTTGTTTCAAATACACATGCAAGCATGAAACTGGCTTTTTACCAGCATATTGAAATTACAAATAGTTTATAAATACTTAAAAATAAATGATTTTATTATAAAACAAAATAGCCCCCATCACTCCATAAACTGAAAGGATCTATGATCCCAGAAAATGGTTTATAGATGAGATTGCAGAAACATTGTAAAAACAAAGAGACACAAAGAGGCGCCAGGAGATAAAAAGAAGGATCAAAGTTGTAATAATTTTCAAAAAGAGGCTTCCAGAAAGCATAGGCTACTTGGGTTGACATTGTATTCTCACACAGTTCTAGGCTGGATTGAACAGAGAATTTCTAAAACTTAGAAAATATAATTGTTCAGGTTTTATGCCTCTTAACTGTAGAGGACGCAAATCACATCTCTATATTTACAGGCTTATGTATTGATTAAGTTAATTTTCCTGCACAGGGTCTTAAATATCTTGGAGAAGTGTCACTTTTTCTAGTTCACACAGAAGTGCCATTTGGACACACAGTGGCCCTGTTATCATGAGTCAGAAGGGCTTCATTAAATTAAAGCCCTACCAAACTAACACTTTCTTTTCATCCTAGAATTACTGGTTTGATAAATCAGAATTAATTATTCAGAATCTTTAGATTACCATTGTTCAATCATTTTGTAACTAGGTCGGTGGAGAAGCAACATAGAATCGTGTCAAGGACCCAGGCTTCAGAGTGGAGGTTTTAGTTGGATTTGTAGTTCTGCCATTTATTTATAAGTCCTGCTGGTGTTTGGATGAATTGAAAAGTAGTCTGGCACCATGTAATTGGAAGCTTTATATTTTTTTTATTCCTTTTTATCTAATAATTGCATTAAAAAAATCTAACATGAGTGCTCACTTCAGCAGCACATATACTAAAAAAAAAAAAAAAAAAACTAACATGAGGGGGGAAAAACTCAGGAAGGTGGATAAAACCTTATGCACAAAGAGGTTCACCATCATGTGATTTACAATAGTGAACAACAGGAAATTATGTACAAGAGAGGAATGGTTAAGAAAATTACAATTATATACTAAGATCCAGTAATCAAATAAATATTTATCAAGGGTTTCCTAAGGTGCCACACATTCAGCTAGGCAGTAGAAATTCAGCAGTGAACATGATAGGTACAGAACCCGACTTTCCTATAATAATCTAAGGTCAAGTCTTAAAAAAGCAAGAAGAAAACCCTTATAATATTATAAATACTTAATAATGCAAAAAAAAAAACCTTTATTATACTATCCAATATATAATTTATATATATATATGTAGAAAAAATATTGGAAGAAAATACATCAGAATGTTAATTATTATTTCAAAGTAATGGTAATACAATTATTTTGCAACAATATTCCACATTTTCTGCAATGAGCATGTTTACAAGTATTTTTATATCATGCAAAATGATATTGTACCCAACGTTGGCTATGATAAAAAGAGAATTATATCTAATAATGTACTCAAAAGCCAGATCCATTTATGGTAAGAAAAATCTCTAGGTATAATAAGACAAATTACATGGTCTTTTTGTGTGTATTTTTATTTCCATCACAGTGTTTTTTGTAGAACCTGCTTCCTCTGCAGCATTGGGCAGTCTCTTCTTATTAGAAGAATGCTGGCAGCATATTCCACCCAGGTGACACAAGGGGGTGCCTGGGCCCTGCTTCCAAATGCTTCCCTTTGTCTTCCAGGAAAGAAAAAAAGAAAAAAAAAATTAAAACCTGACATTTGATTTGGTGACCAGTTTAAATGTTTTAATAGACTTATGTATATGGTCCACATGCATTTCTAACCTGAGAGATCTTTGAAGGCATGATCCTTTACAAAGCACCTCCACTTCCCTGCATTTATTTCATAAGAAAAAATATTACAGGAAAATAAGAGGCCTTTTAAAGCACAATTCATAAAAATGGAGGTAGCCTAAATAGCAAAGAATAAGGAGTTGTTAAGCAAATTATGGTACATTTTAAACAAATCAGGAAATAACCATTAAGAATGATATTGATATGTAAAGACATTAAAAAACAATTTAAAAAACAATTTATACAATAATATTTTATTTCAATATATCATATACATAATTAGACAAATCTAGAAAGATATATGCCAAAATATTAATAGTCATTATCCTTAAGAGACAACAAGATTTTTTTATTGACTTCTCTTTGCATGTCTGCATTTTATAATTTTTGTCTATAATAAAAAAGATTATTTTAAAGAATAAGAATAAATGAGTTACTCCCAAATGAAAATAAATACTGGTTCTTACAACCTCTGCTAACTAAATATATATGTAAATCATTGCAAATTTCCCAGAGAAATTTGGTGAATTGCAAATTGCAAATTTCCCAGAGAAGTATGGTAACCATACTGCTGTGTTTGCTAAAGACAGTTCTACTTTATGACTGTTATTTTGGTTTAACTATTAATAGTGCTTCTTTCTGTCTCAGAAGTTTGACTAAGTCGCACTACAGGTGTACTTTTAAATTTTTTCCAGGAGGTTAGCAAGGCTTGCAGCTTTTCCTCTTATGTCAGCAGGCTGCTTCTAATCCAAGGGACCTTAAGTCTTGTTTCTATCAATGTGCTCAATGCAAGGTAGGCCCAGAAGTTCTGAGATTGTCCAGGCTACATTAGCTTCAGTCTGGGGCCAGGTAAACTCCAAGACCCATTTGGATAACAAAACAAAAAGTCTTTTTGAGACCCCACCTTGATGCCTTGGCTGAATGCGCTTAAGGCTAACTTATGAACCAGGAACCCTCCATGGAACAGTGACAGGACACCTACCATCACACTTCCTGGCATGCTTTTTTGGGACAGAACCCTGGCAGACTAGGACAAATAGTGTTTTCCTAACTACTATAAAGCATTACTATACATGTAAAACCAATAACTTACTCTTACTACCTTGCTTAAAACTCCTTCAGTTAAAAGTAACAAACACCACTCAAATGACAGATAAATATAGAAAATGTTCTAAGTTAATCTAAGGTTATCTCCTGGGATTTACAGTATAGAACCCAGCCAAGCCCCACACAGAACCAGAGCCAGAACTGGAAATACAGGCAGCCAACACTCTTTCTCTTTCTCTTTCTTCTCTTTCTCTTCCTCATCTTCTTCTACTCCATGAAATTGCGTGTTTCTGTTTCATTGCACACATCTATGTCATTCTTCTCACTCTGCAGAAATTCTTATTCAGCTACTTTCTGCACAAAGCCAAAGTCTGCCACCCTGAGTGCCCCGACGTGTTCTCTCAGGTCCACAGGAATTTATTAGTGCCAGGACCTCTGAATCCAAATTCCAAATTCCTGAGGGACAGACTCAGTGTTATAAATGAACAGATTGGTTTCTCCTAAGTCAGGTGTCCATTTGACTCAATCAATTATGTCTGGAGGGGGTGGAATCACAGTAGTAAAATGACCCATCTAGATGGGTTAGAAAAGAACAATGTAGTCTCAGTAGACACCACTATGAGAATCTGCTCACTTTCCCTCCTTCAGAGAAACTGATAAGTTTCTCCTCTTCAGTGACATACTCTTACTAAGACAGAAGAGAAGCAGCTCTTAGTAACCCAAATCCACACACCACTGGTGCTGTGATGACACTTGCAAGGGCACCCTCAGCCGTAGTTTTCCCCAGAGTTACTTCATATGTTTTCCCCAGAGTTGCTTCATATTTTCTTAATTCTATCACCAACTTCCAAGGGAACTAGTAACATAGTCCTTACCCTCTCTCTTCCAAACTTAAATTCCACAATAAAGAGTCATAAGCAAGTTATGGGTCACCAGTTTTTGAAGAACAAAATCTTTACTCTTTCGCTTTTCATCCATTTACTCATGTAACAAACATTTACTGCATTGCTACCATATGTCAGAGCCTGTGCTCAGTGCTGTGGGAAGAGATAAGACACGGTCCTTATTCACAGGCATTCACAATGTACTGAGAGAGTCAAAGAGATAAAAGAATAATTATGTTACAATGTGATATGACCTACAACAGAAGTATATACAAAGTGCGCTGAGTGCAGAGAGAAAGGGTCTAAATCATTCTTGGGGAAATCAAGAAAGGGGTCAAAACGATTGTATTTCATTTGGGTGCGGAAAGATTACTCTTTTTCTGACTTTTCCTAATGGAGATAAAAGGGAAGATTCCAAGTTAAAATAACAATAATAAGTAGCTGCCATATATTAATGTTTACTGTATATAGATAGATACTCTACCACATGCCATATGTGGATTATTTTGTTAAACCTTGAAACCCAACTGGTCTGTTACTCCCTATGCACATGTATCTCAGAATCAGTCACTTAAACACAAGAGCCTCAGGAGGACAGAACTATGGGCAGCAGGAACTTTAACAAATGCCAGTTGCTGAGTTGAAAATATTCCATGTATGTGTAAGGAAGTAAGCAGTCTTATACACAGCTGGTGGAAGTAGGACTTTCTGAAGGACAATTTGTCAACAAGCATCAAAACTCAAGCCTAGAGATTTGCCTTAAGGAAATAATTGAGAATGTAGGCAAAATTACTGTGTGTTCATCACAGTAGTGTTCATAATAGCAATCTAAAATGTCGAACAATGTTGCCATAAAAAATGTAGAAGTAAATTTGTTGAATGAAAAGATGTGCATAACAAGTTTTCAAAATCAATATGTAAGTAGAATATACAGAATATTCTTAATTGTTTTATTTTACATGTGTATATATAAAATATATTTATATGAGTATATAAATTTAAAATATGCATTTTAAATGTGCATATATATGTGTTTGCAGATATGTATGTTTTACTTTATTTACATATATTTTAGTGTTTACAGACACACACTCCTATGAAACACTAGAAAGATACACACTGGGGATGTCTGGCTGGCTTAGTCGGTAGAGTACTCTTGCTCTCGGAGTTGTAAGTTCAAACCCCACATTGTAGAGATAAGTTAAAAATAAAATCTTTGAAAAAAAAGATATACATTAAAATTCATCAGTGATTTCTCTGGCCAAGAATTTTGAGAGTTGGATAATATTTCTTTTGGTTTAGGGGCACCTGGGTGGCTCAGTGGGTTAAAGCCTCTACCTTCCGCTCGGGTCATGATCCCAGAGTTCTGGGATCGAGCCCCGCATCGGGCTCTTTGCTCCGCAGGGAGCCTGCTTCCCTTTCTCTCTCTGCCTGTCTCTCTGCCTACTGGTGATCTCTGTCTGTCAAATTAAAAAAATTAAAAAAAATATTTCTTTTGGTTTATTTCTCTTTTTAAATTGTTCTACTGTAAGTTTATATTACTTGTGTAAGCAAAACAAAAAGGAAAGCTTAAGATGTCATTTATTGATGGTAATTAATAATTTAATCATTTGTTTAAATTTACCAAGCTAAGAACAAGATCTCAATGTGGGATCTACACCCAACATAAAATTACTAGGTATTTATGTAACAGTGGTATCTCTGAAAGTTGTAAATGGTTGCCTCTTTGAACATTATTTCCACAGAGATTATTTATATAACCATATTAGTTTGCCATTTACTAATAATTTGGGCTTTGGTAAGTCACTTAAACTCTCTGAGCTACAGGCAACATGGGGTGCCGGGATGGCTCAGTCAGTTGAGCAACTGACTCTTGATCTCAGTTTAGATCTTTGTTGTGAGTTCAAGCCCTGTACCCTGTGTTTGGCTCCATGCTGGGCATGGAGTCTACCTAAAAATAAATAAATTAAATTAAATTTAAATTTTAAAAAAATTGTTAAAAAAAACACAACACCCTCTCTTACTAGTTCTTTTTCTTTTAAAGATTTTATTTGTTTATTTGAGAGAGACAGAGTAAGAGAGAGAGAGAACACGAGCATGAGTATGGAGGAGGGGGGAAGGGCAGAGGGAGAAGCAGACTCCCCACTGAGCAGGCAGCCAGACAGGGGACTCTATCCCAGGACCCTAGGATAGATCTGATCTGAGCTGAAGGTATATGCCAAACGACTTAGCCGCACAGATGCCATCTCTTACTAGTTTTTGTCAGGACTGAATGAATGTAACTATGCATACTTTATAAAGCTTTATACTAATATTCAGTGGAGTTTTAACTAAGATCAAATATTAGATCCTTAAGTCTTCCTTTGGGAATCTTCTAATTTTTAAGATTATCCAATTTTTTAAAAAGATTTTAATTTTTATTAGAGAGATATCACATGTAGGCAGAGAGGCAGGCAGAGAGAGAGAGGAGGAAGCAGGCTCCCTGCCAAGCAGAGAGCTGGATGCGGGCTCTATCTCAGGACCCTGAGACCATGACCTGAGCCGAAGGCAAAGGCTTAGCCCACTGAGCCACCGAGGCGCCCCAATTATCCAACATTTTTAAGACCACAAAGCTATGTGCAGTATGTTCTTTGTTATTCAATCATATGCAATACTCAAGGTATTGCCAACCCAGGAAAACTGTGTGTTCTCATTAATAGGTTTGGCTGCTGCTCTTACAATTTTGGAGATCTATCACAAAAAAAGGAATTTACCTTGCTCGTTGAAACTTTCTGTGAAACTGATTCAAGCTTCTTAATGCATTGAGTGTTCCTATACATCAAGATGCTAAGCTTAGCAAAATAGCCAATAGTAATGTTCAGGCTAATTTTAACTCCCTGCTCTTTTTATAACCACGGGCAGAAGGATCCAAAACTAAAGAGTCACGCTTCTCCCTAGCATGGTCAAAAGGTCGGTTGTTTCAGCCTTTGGAATTCTTTTTTCATTCTAGCTCTTTATGCTCTTACTAACCTGAGAAATCAATTTTAAACATGCTGACCATGAGATTTGATTTAACTCCCTTTCATCTGTTGAGTTGTAGCTCTGTCTCTTACTGCTTCATTGGACACCTGTTTCCTGTACGTTATTGGAGACGACAATGTAATATGACATTAGAGGCTTTAGTTACAGAAAATAACTTTCCACTGCACAAGAAATCCTTCCCTCCAGTCAGCTTTTGACAAATACTCATAAAATCATATTGGCAATACTGGTAAACATACTCCTTTAGAGAATCCAAGGCAATCCTAATTTCAGAATCTTGAAATCTTTTGGCATCTCTGAATTTGAAAGATGATCCGCGTGGTGAGCTTACAACAGTGTGTTCTAATCTTCTTTGGGTCTATGACACCATTATGAACATACTAGGACAGATCTGAAGGGTGTTTCTCTCCTCCACCCTGCCTATTATTCATCAGCCCAGGGAAATTATATACTATTTTCTACCCTTAACACTTACCAGGATGAATAATGGAAAAGCATTTGCAAAAGAAAATTGAACTCGAGATATTCTTTGTCTATCAACAGTCCAATCACTTTTATTATAATTTTTTACTTAATTAGAATTTGTTGTATCTGCTTTCACTTTAGACCACTAGTTCTGGTGCTCTTTCCCCCATATCTAACTTAGTGCTTATTACAAAGTAGAGGCTGAATAGTATTTTTTTAAATGAATGAATCCTCTCTCAATCCCGGTTCCCATTTTCACCAACAAAATTAACCAATCAAGAGAGGGTGGTCAAGGGGGTAGCTGTACGAATCAATCTTAGAAAATACAGTCCTCCAGTGCTGGGCAAAGTTGGGTCTCTGGAATGTGAATCAATGTCTAGTGTAACCCATAATAAAAATGTTTCCACAATGACAAATGGGTGATATTCAAGTAAAATGTTAAAATATGTTATGCTGGATTAATGACAAGAAATTTGTCACGTTTTGTTATTTTAAAGCCAACAGCTACTATCACCTTTTGTTATCAATACTCTGGCTCCTTCCTCCTTATAACAGGAGCCTAGGCTTCTTGAACACATACTGGTGACGAAAGTGCCTTATGCACTTTGTGTAAATGCATTATTGATTTATTCTTGACAATGTTGTAGGGTAGAGATCATTATTAAGCCTATTTTATAAATTAGAAAATTAAAAAAGAAAAGAAAGCATAAGCTAATTGTCCAAGTTTCCAAAACATGTAAGTAGCAGAGTCAAAATTCAGATCTGCTTTTTTTTTTTTAATTTATTTATTTAACAGACAGAGATCACAAGTAGGCAGAGAGGTAGGCAGAGAGAGAGACGGAGGAAGCAGGCTCCCCGCTGAGCAGAGAGACCGACGTGGGGCTTGATCCCAGTACCCTGGGATCATGACCTGAACCGAAGGCAGAGGCTTAACCCACTGAGCCATCCAGGAGCCCTTAATCATAATTTTTAAAGTTTTGTTTTATGGCCCAGAATATTGTTTTAGCCAGTGTATTTGGTGCACTTGAAAAAGTATATACTCTGTTGTTGGGTGGAGTTTTCTATGAACGTTAATTAAACCCAGTTGGTGATGATGTTTTCCAGTTCTACATCTTTGTTAATTTGCTCTTGTTCTACAAATTACTGTTGGAGGAGTCTTAAGACTCCAACTATAATTTTTATTTTCTAGTTCTATCAGTTTTTTTCTTAATGTATTTTTGGAGCTCTGTTGTTAGGTCCATACACATTTAGGTTTATTATGACTTCTTTTTTTTTTAATTTTTTATAAACATATAATATATTTTTATCCCCAGGGGTACAGGTCTATGAATCGCCAGGTTTACACACTTCACAGCACTCACCATAGCACATACCCTCCCCAATGTCCATAACCCCACCTCTCTTCTCCCAACCCCCCTCCCCCCAGCAACCCTCAGTTTGTTTTGTGAGATTAAGAGTCACTTATGGTTTGTCTCCTTCCCAATTCCATCTTGTTTCATTTATTCTTCTCCTACCCGCTTAGCCCCCCATGTTGCATCTCCACTTCCTCATATCAGGAAGATCATATGATAGTTGTTTTTCTCTGATTGACTTATTTCGCTAAGCATGATACCATCTAGTAGCACCCACATCGTCGCAAATGGCAAGATTTCATTTCTTTTGATGGCTGCATAGTATTCCATTGTGTATATATATACCACTTCTTCTTTATCCATTCATCTGTTGATGGACATCTAGGTTCTTTCCATAGTTTGGCTATTGTAGACATTGCTGCTATAAACATTCGGGT